>NW_008794408.1:469380-478591 GCF_000699145.1 Aptenodytes forsteri | reverse complement strand
GCTTCTAGCAGCTTCTCACAGAAGCCACCCCTGTAGCCCCCCTGCTACCAAAACCTTGCCATGAAAACCCAATACAATTTTAATGTTTACAACAGGTAGACACTGTACCTGAGGGAAGGTTGCTGACCCTTAACGCTGAATGTTTTAGCAACTTCAGATGGGAGAACACCATCAGGATCTGCAGAACTCACAAAAGCTCGGGATGAACTAGCTCTCTTCTCCAGCAAAGTCTGAAATTTCTTTAAGAAGAAAAGATAGAACAGACCTTGTAAAATTCAGGTAGGAAATATTAAAAAACAGTCACAACATTTAGAGTCCCATTTCAGCAGAGAATTGCAAGGGAAGCATAGAGATGGAGCTCAACTGTTTGCCTACTTCTATGCAAAGTCAGATAAAAAATAATGAAGTAGAAGAATTTATGATTATATAAGAGATATAATGTAACAGGCATCTCAGAAATAGGAGAGGAATCAGCAAAATACTGTAATATCAGGACACAAATGATACAGAAATGAGAGACAAGGTATTATATGGAGGAGTGACATTGCACATTAAAGAAGCGAAATAAGGTAAATACTTTAACTGTAAGTTCAAGCAACAGAGTATTCCCATAATTAAAATGAAGGCTTGACTAGGCAGAGTATTAATAGTACTATGCTATCAACTAGTCAGTCAAGAAAGTTGCAATGCACATGAAATGCTAATGTAAAATGTAACAGCTAAAAGCAAAAGTACAATGATAAAAGGAGACTCCAGTTACCTCCATGTGAACTGGGCAATATCCTGGTAAGGAATGATGTAGGAAATAAGTGATTAGACAACATACATAACTGTTTATTGGCATTCTTAATTAAAAAGTTCACAAGAAAAGAAACAGCTCTTAATTTAGTCCTGAGCTGTACATGCAGCCAGATTCAGAAGAGCCTGTTTGTAATAGTAAATTAAATAAATTTTAATATTCTTGAAGGATTAAAAGGTCCTTTCGGAATCTTCCACAGCAATATTTAATTTTGAAAAAGAAAACTGCATCAAAGCTGGAATGGTTATTAAAAGCAGAAGCTAAAAGTTCAGTGTCCTGGAGGCAACAACTGTGTGGAACAGGGAGATCTACTTTATATAGTTTCCAAAGGCTTTCAACAATATCTTTCACCAGAGGGATAAGACAGAAAATAATCTGCCATGAGATAACAGGGAAGGGCTTCACATGGATAAATAACTGGGTAAACATCGGAAACACAGGGTGGGGGTAAATGGTGCATTTTCACTGAGGTCGGACCCTGGAGTGCCACGATGATCCATGCCGTGGCCTGTGCTGTTCGACATGTTCGTAACTGACCTGGAGAGAAGGTAAATAGCATATGACACGGCTTGCTAATGAACATTGAGTTATTAACAGCAGCAAAGATGAAAGTTGGCTGAAGAATCGCAAAGGACAGTACAATACTGTGTGACTGGACACTATAAAGGCAAGGGAAATTCAGTGCTGATAAATGTAATATGGTATGGAAAAAAAGAATCCTAATTTTACACAGAAAAGATGGGACTGAGTTGGCTATTACCACTCATTAATGGAAACTATAATGGAGAATAGAATTAGTATTTTATTACCAGGGTTTTCTGCTATTAAACATATTCATAAATTATTGGGAAACACAATGAATAATGAGATGTCAAGCTTTGCTAGTAATAAAAAAATTATTCACATTGTAAAAACTAAAATTGACTGTAAAATACTACAGAAGACTCTCATGACAATAAAATGGTAAATGAAATTCATTGTTGATAAATACAAAATAATTTTCAAGGGGGAAAAATACCAAATGTATCCTAATTATACACACAAAGTGATTGGCTCTAAATTAGCTATCAGTATTCCATGAGGAAATTTTGGACTCATTGTGGATAGTTTACTAAATGTCAGCTTAGTGCTGAATAGCAATTTAAAGAACAAATAGAATGCTGAAATTATCAGAAAGACAATAAAGAGCAAGATGAAAGACATGACTCTGCCGTTGTATAAATCTGCGGAACGGTTGCAGAGCAAATGCTGTACACTCTTCTGCTGATGCAAGGGTAGAGTGGGACTCAAAAAGGGCTGTGAGGACAGTCAGAATAGCTGGACAGCTACCAAGGAGAGGCTAAATAAAGACGATATGATTGAGATCTGAAAAATCACCAATGGAATGAAGAAGCTGCTTTTCATTTTTTCACAGCATTATGAAGAAGACATAAGCCAAGAATGGGACAGTAAGACACGTCCTGGAAGAAAGTCTTATTGTGGACTTATAATTGCAGCCTCAATTTCAGGATATCCTTGTAACATTGACTCCAAGAAATCAGGAAGGTACAGATGGGAAACATATTTGCTCTGTTTCCAATAACCTTTTCCTTAAAACCTACCGCTGATCAGTGTCAGAGAAAAAGTACTGGTCTAAGTAGGTTTTTGGTCTCATCTAGGACACATATTATATACTATTTTACTAAATTTGCATTTGAAACATTACTACATAGACACACACATATAAAGATTTCTTTTAAAGACAAAAAAGCAAACATTATTATTTTTTTTTCTGCAAGCATAATACAAAATGGCATTTCTCAATAAGGACATTATGTGTTTGGAGTAATTTTTCCTAGTCTTAGACTTCAATAATATAAAGGAATGTGTGGAGTGGTCACATTTTCTGCTGCTATTTTACTTCGGACAAATCACTTAGAATGCCACAAAATTCTGAGATGGAAGATCTGTCTTTAGAGGAGTTGCTTATGTGCTTCCATTGAAGATTATATTTAAATATTTCAGTATGTTTTATATAGAAACATATGAAAATAGCATAGGTACAGGCAGATACATCTTTTATTAACTATTAACACTAGGTTTGGGTTTTTTTCTGAAGCATTCTATCATCTTACAAAAGGAAAAGTTTTCAGTTTTCTGAAGTTTAAGCCTGAATGCAGATATCGCGTGGAGTTCTTGGTGATACTTGGATTTGTGCCTCAAGGCTCTGTCTAAGTAGGTCAGGCTCAGCACATATTTGATTCATTTCATGAACTTGCATTTTTATGTTCCTAAAATGTTTAATTTACTTTTCAATCTCACCTCTCATCTATTTGTTGTTTCCATTAATAACATTTTTCTCATCTTCCATTTCAAATCTCCGTAAGTGAAGAGTTATAATAAATTAAACTAAACAGGCAGTTAAAAGAATTTAACCATCTGATGATTGTATTATTCAAAATGCACTGTAATAGGCTCTGATTTAATCTTTGCCATGAATGATACTAGAATGATGCCGTGTAAGCTCTACTATGAAATTTTTCTTCTTCTAGTCTGTTGCAGGTGCATCAAGCTAGTCAGGGCAAAAATACAGAATCAGAAAGATAATGATAATTATTATGCACCTATTTTTTTCTCACAAACTAACGTTTAAAAAGTTAACATCCAGGCATTTCAGTGAGTTATCCAGCAAGACTTGAATTGATGTTAAGCAATCCCTTGTCACTTGCTGTTTTAATTGTTGAAAATTAAACAACCAGGAAATTTAAAATCTGACTCAAGATTAAGAGCCAGCAGCGTCACTGCATAAAAAAAGGTAACTTGAGCAGATCGTCACTGAATCATGGTCTCATACTGAACTGCTTGTCATTGCTGATGCACTTTAAGTGGTGCAGTGGGGACAAAATAATAATGAAAAAAATCACAAATTTACTTTCACTAGTGTACTTTTCACCTCAAATCATACACAGTGAGCTTTACTGGTTCTCTTTTTTCCTTAATAGTCCACAAGTCCTGCATGTAGCTTGTCTTTGACTGAGGATCCTAAAAACTCTATGTAAAATAGGCACTACTGTAGGAGTAATGGTCAAATTCTAGACCGTTGCAGTGAGTCAAGAAACTCTGTTAAATATCACTGCCATTGCTGAACTGGTAGAGGAGAAACATGAGAGGAGAAAGTTTTACTTCATTGGTCACAGGAAGTTACGGCTGCATTTAGAAAGGTTACTGTGTCCAGTTTGAGCCCCACAGTTCAAGAAGGATGCAGAAAACTGGAGAGGGACTGGAGACAGCTACCAAGATGATCAGGGGCCTCATGGATTATGAAGACAGGCTGGAAGATCTGGGCTAGGTTAGTTCAGTAAAAAGGAGAGTACAGGGAGATCTAGTAATCGTCAACAGGTGCTTGAAGGGCAATGACAAAGAGAGCAGAGGCAAACTCTTTTCAGTAGTATTAGATACTATAGCAAGGAGCAGTAGCCAAACATTACATCTTCAAAGGTTTACATTAGTTATTAAAGAAAAAAAAAATCCCTGAAGTGCAGTGTAGCCCTGAAAAGGTTACTCAGGGAGGTGGTGGCATCTCTGTCCTCGGGGGCAAAACCACAGCTGACCTCATCTAATGTTGTCAAGAGCTGTCAACAGTCTGTCACATTTTTTTAATTCTGTGTTCTGTGAAATATCTATTTCTGCATCAGGAGCTGTTTACCACGGAGCTGAATGAAAACACCATACTTTAGATAGTCTGTTTAATTTTAGATTCCATAGCTGTAAGAAAAAAGGAAAATAGCAGTGGCAAATAGACTGTGCAGAAGATTTCATCTGTATACAAGAGTTCCCTGTCATCATCCCGAAGACTAGTATGTAGACATGCCACTGAGATATTCATTGCTTGTTTTGTGGCAATGCTGTTGCGATTAAATTATGCTGTGAGGGACTCAGCAAATAGTAATCTCCATCAAATTTCTTGTGGTGAAGGAGATTCCTTTGTGTGTAGAAGATGTTCACAAAATGTTACATTTTTCAACCTCATTGCATCCTAGAGAAGGAAATATTGCTGCAGTAGGTGAAGGCCACTGCCTTGCTGACCTGAATTCTCAAAGATCAACAGAATTTTTATCCTCTCCTCTCAACCATAAAACCAGAGTGTGCATCTAGTTATGCATTGCAAAACCATATATTGTCAAGTTGAGGGAGTTAATTGAAAAGGTACCCCAACAAAACAATAGTTTAACTGAAGTAAGATGAAAAAGAAAAGAAAAAAAAAAGCAAGCCAAATGAATAAAAAGGCTCAGAGACACATTAAGCTCTTGAAGTAATGTGTTCCAAAGGACCTGTTCTCTGAAGCTTATCAATGCAGAACCTCTGCCAGCTTGAACAGAACAGAATGTTATTCACAAAGGAGAATTCCAGCTCTAACTCTGTTTCTCTGTTTCCTTTTCTGCAGCTGGATTTTCTGGGCCTAATTCCTCTTTGAGCTAAATCAATAAAAATGGAAAGCGACTGCAGAAGTTATTCCTTTCTCTCCACTGGAGAAGAAAACACTGTGTTTGAAAGTCACCTTGGAGCCACATATTACAGATTTTGGAAATAGATTTTGCAGGCCTTTTCCAGCTATTGGAAAGTGTTTCACAGTTCATGAGGTATAACAATAACTAGTAGCAATGAAAGTTGTTATAAAAAGGGTGAAAAATTGACTAAATTAGTCTAAAAGGAAAAGAGTACCAAGCTAATCTCATGACATTAAATAGTGAGTTGTAAACAAGTAGGGGATACAATCAGAAATCAATAGACCAAAACCAATATTTCAACAATAGGCTATTCAATGAATAGAATAAAGAAAGGGATGACACGCTAATATCCTCCCTTCTTCCTCCAGTAGGCTCTCTGAAAATAGTGAAGCATCTGCTCACGTTTACATTGATAGCAAGCAATCTCTAGCCACTCACAATTTTCATATGTTGAGCTTATCTCATTACTAGGAGACTTTAAAATTGGCTCAATGTTTAGAGACGACAGAGCTAGTGTATCAAAAAGGTAACTTCTTAGCAGAAAGGTAACTCAACATGTTGCAATCAGTCTTTCATCTGAGTTTCTGATCTTGTTAATGAAATTCATTCATTGCAACATCTAAACCAGCATATACCAGGGAGAATGCCCTATTCGTGAATATCGGATGACTTAGAAAAATGGGATCTTGCTCTGCTTTCCCCACTCTTTTGATCTCCCTTCTACCTACATACTCTTGCCATCCATGTTTTTCTGTCTGCTTCTTTTCATCCTGCCTTAGGAGAAATTGTACTGTGCGACATCAGAAAATCCATCCAGATGAGAAAGAATCCGAAAAGAAAGCCAAAGAACTCTTAATCAAATCAGTAAATGATCTTTGTTGACAGGGAAAGCAAGCCAGAATTCAGAGCAGCCACTGTTACTACATATTTGCCAATCCATAACATACATCTACGAGTGATAACTTATTCTACAACTATTGACAAAAAGCCATGTTTTCTTATGTTTTCTTCATGTTTGGTATTCTATCTCTTCCTTCTATACCTGTTTTGTCAAATGTAGGAAATAACTAAGATTTGCATTGATCAACTGAAATGTTACAGAAATAGCTTTTTCTTCCTGTCTGAAAAATTTCACTTAACAAAATACCTTTCTGGAGTTTTTTCTTTCAAAAAACTTTTTGTTTGTTTGTTTGTTTAAGAACATTTTGATTGCATTTTTGTAAAAATTGTTACATTTTACATTGAAAATACATTGGTTTAAATTTTATACTGTTTTTCTTCTAATGAGTGCATTTCCAGTCTTTGGCATTACTTTCTGGAATGGTTTTCTGTGCCATAAAACACTCAAAAAAAAATCTTACTTAGTGACCAGGTCAATCACTATGAGTGTCAAACATATCCCTTGAAAATGAGCACAGCGTGATTATCAGTTATAACTGGGAACCACAGAGTGAACCGAAGGGATGAATTATGGGTTCATTCAGATGTGGATGGGTTCATTCAGTCTGCTCCTCTACCTCAGAATATGACTTCGCAGAAAGACATTTAGAAATAGGGGACGTAGAGGCTGCATTGCCTAGTGTAGTAAGATTCAGAAACGTGCGTTAGTCACCCAGGCCATAGAATACAATTTATTAAGGGTATTGCACCTTACCACAGAAATGCCAAGCTGTTAGGTGTAGGCGGAGCTTCTGTACGTCCCAGGTCTGAAAGAGGCATAAGACATGTCAAGAGCATTTTGTTGCTTCCAGACTGAGGTCGTTGCTGAACAGAGATTTTAGAAATTGTGTTTTTTCAATTCAGTGATTACATCTCTTCTTATTCCTGCTTTATGTACCTTTGTCTTTTTTGAAGCTCTGGGTTTTAAAAACTTTATCCCAAATGAATGACAGACTCATAAACTTCAATGGAATTAGGCTAAGACCTTTATTCTCTCATTTCTTCACCTGCAGAATAGGAACCTGATTTTCCTATGTTGGAAGAATGTTTCGAGAGGCGACATAGGCACATTAGAGAACAATCAAGGAACATATTTTCAAAGAACAGAGTTATTAATTAAAGCAATATTCTTTTAAAGGAGTGTGGTCTTGTCCATATATTTAGATAAACATTGTCCAGACAAATTTAAAACAATTTCATATAGAACAACTGCTCTTTGTTCCTTTTGACATTGTTTTCATTGGGTGAACATTTTTCTCTCTTGTTTATTAAAATTGTTTTCTCCCCACTAGGTGCTGATAATTTTCCAAAACAATCAAGAAGACTTTCCAGGAGAAAATGTAGGAAGGAAGGAAGACATATAAGCCAGAATTAGAAAAAAAAGTTTTTTCTACTTTTTTATCTAATTCCTTTGCTTCTAGTAATCATGGGTTACAGGGGAAAAGTAAAAACAAATAAAAAAGAGGCTTTATTTTAAAGGGGGGTAGTTTCTTTAAACAGACAAACTAGTGATAAGTTTTTGTTTTGTTTTTTTTTTAAAAAAAGACCTCTTATTTGCTGGGTAAGTGTGTTCACTTTTTCAATGTCTTTGGATGAACCACAATCCCAAATCAAATATTGTCATGCAGTATTAAATTAAGTCAATTATGTGTCAAATGAATGATGTTATGTGTGAAATTTGTGCTGACAGAGACTGCATTTTTAGAGGGCAGTCAACGTATTAAATCCTAAAAAGAGGCAATATATTTCTCTGCTTGCAGATCCCTTTGTAATTCACTGGGATACATGATATAGAAGTTCCCACATGCCAAATGCAACCCTAATAATTTACAGGGAAATGTAGTGATGAAGAATTCAGAGGACTAGAGGAAATACAAATCCATTATCAACTTTAGACATCGGTTGTGTTTGCAGTTTTTAATTCTTCTGAAGTTTATTCCACTTCTGTTTTTAATTTACTTTCAGTTTTCCCTGCCCCATGTGAGGGCCTCCTGGCATCCATATGCTATTGCTACAAAAAAAAAAAAAAAAAAAGACTAAGAGAACCCGGTAGCTCTTCTCTCAAACCCCCCCAGCCTGTTTTATATCTTGTACATGCTTACCAGGTGCTTATTCTTAACTTTGAGAGGGTAGCTAAGTGACAGCTTTTCTGATTCTCACCTTATGTTGCATCTGACCATCTGTGCAGGGATTGTTTGGAATGTCCCTGATTTCTCAGTCCACCAAACTTCATACTCACAAAAGTAAGTTTACGAAAAATAAAGTTGCAAGGTGCCTGGATTATTGATTCAAAAAAAAAGAAAGAAAAAGGAAAAGGTCAAACTTGCAGCCATATGGTAAATTCTTACCTAATAGTGTCATGAAAATAGTCTTTCTGAAGGATAAACTAACCTTTCACAGGTTGTAGTTACTGTGCTACATACATACAGAAAATTCCCTTGTATACGTTAGGGGGCTGGGCCTGTTCCAGATGATTCTTGTAAAGCTTTGCTTGGAAATGCAGAGAGATGCACAATGCTATTCTACTGGACTTGTTGTGGACATGATTTCCTCCACAGCTAAGGCTTGCTTCCTAAAATATTCCCTCTGTGGTGTATTGTCCATTACTTATTTGTATTGTTTATTGCCTGTTTGATATCATTTGCCAAGGGAATATCTCTTCATGCAAAGCCTTGCCTTTCCTTTCCTTTCCTTTCCTTTCCTTTCCTTTCCTTTCCTTTCCTTTCCTTTCCTTTCCTTTCCTTTCCTTTCCTTTCCTTTCCTTTCCTTTCCTTTCCTTTCCTTTCCTTTCCTTTCCTTTCCTTTTTCCCTTCCCTTCCCTTCCCTCCCCTTCCTTTCCTCTCCCTTCCCCTCTTCCTTCTCCTCCCTTCCCTTCCCTCTTCTTTTTTTCAATCAGGACTATGAAAAGCACAAAAATTCTGTTAATAAATATAATACATTACAAATTCAACTCCTATTTACACCCACTTGAATATAAAAACAACAC
>NW_008794408.1:456235-469301 GCF_000699145.1 Aptenodytes forsteri | reverse complement strand
CTTCCTTGACCTTCCTTGACCTTCTCTGAACTTCCCTTCCCTTCCCTTCCCTCTTCTTTTTTTCAATCAGGACTATGAAAAGCACAAAAATTCTGTTTAAAATAAATATACATTACAAATTCAACTCCTATTTACACCCACTTGAATATAAAAACAAAACACACAGATGATGTTGAATTTGTGTGAGTAGAATCTGGCCCAAAAGAACTTAAAATAATGATATCTGCTAGTATCACACAGAGGGTTAAATACATCTAAGGCTCACAGAAGTCCTGGACAAAGGTAAGTAAATTAGCTTTGTTTTGCTCTTTTGGGAATATAAACAGATTGGCCAGGTGACTTTTGCAAGTTCTTACAGCAAGTCATGGACAGTGATGGAAAATACAATAGAGGGCTAGCCTGCTTTTAACTTTGAGCCCTAAGCAACACATACATTTTCTGGGATTGAAACTTTTTCCTAAATATTGAAATTTAAGTGCAATTTTTTAACATTTTATTTGTCTTGATTTTCAACATACACTACTTGCAAGGTTATTGCCAACTGTCTCTGAACAGCTAAGTTGGCAGTATGCTCACTTTTGGTTTGGACTCCAAGCTGAGAAAAGGCATGCTGCACTGCAAGCATGCTTCCTGATTTCCCGGGAAGACAGCTGGACTTGCAGACTGAAATTATTCCTTTTTAATTGCTACTCAGGGATGATGTACAGAATGTGCCACTAAAAAGTCTGCCTTCAATTTGGCCCTAAAAAATCAGTAAGCTGATTCTAACTGGTGGTAGAACTCCTTCTACTGAACGTGCAGGAAGAAGAACAAAATTTCCACAATAAGTTTGAAAACATAAGGGGAAAAAAAAAAGTTTGAATTATTTCAAAATTATTTCAGCAAGGAATTGCAGAGTTAGGACAGGACAACACGTCTTTTTAACTGAAGGCAATGTATTTGTTTCTTCTATTTTTTCACTCTCTGACTTGAAATTAGAAACCAAACCCCAATTACACTACTGGTGCTTTCAGATGTGATCGACAGACAGTATCTTGCCCACTTTCAGAAAATGACTGCTATTGCCTAAGGGAACAGAAACTCAAGTGCCCTCCAGATATAAACAGGAAAATTAAGCAACTTACAAACAATGGTCTAGATACTGGTTTTGGATCATATTCATTTTATGTAATGAATCTTACTCAAAGCCAGCAGAAAATATTTAATTTTATTAGGACAATTCCTTGATAAATTGCACTGTTTTAAATTGCAAATGATGGTGTTAAAATGAAGAGTGACTTCAAACAACGTAATGAAAGACTGTTTGCAAAATGAAAGCTCACTAAATGGCTCCATTCTCTGCTTCCACAGTTCTACATGGAGAAAATGGATTTATAGGAGGAGAATGTTTTTTCTACTTCTTCTCTTGATAGATTTAGTGATCAGAAAGATTGTATACTAAAGAAATAAATTAATTATATTTTAATTTGGTGAGCAAAAGAATTTTTTTCTCTGTTGAATTATTTATCTCTTTCCACCTTGGAATATTTTTTTTTTTATTTTGGGAGGTGAAACCAGATAAGTAAAACCCATTCCTGTCAGCAGGTATGCAATAAGGCAGGTCTTTAATGCTCTTCACATTCGCTACCACTTTTTCCTTCTAAAAGCCAAAAAGGTTCAATTTATTTTGCAAGACTTTTTTTCTATTAGACTTTTGCAAAATTTCATGTTAGAGAAAGGGCTTAAAAATACCAAAGTTGCTAATCCCTGGACAAAATGAATGAAGTTGCCTGAGCATGGACATGAGCTGCTAAGTGGTGAACTGCTTTAATTGCCCTCTTGTGCTAATTAGAAACTTGTGTGTGTGTGTGCGCGCGTGCACATGTGCGGGCGCTGAAGAACTAATTCCACAAAGCAATTAAATAGTTAATGGAACTCCACATTGCATTTATTTCTATCTTTGATTTAAGAATATAAGATATTTCAAAATGTTAATCCTTTTCTTCCTTTCACTCTTTGTGATTATTCTCTTCTTATACTGCATGCATTTTTTTTAATTTTTTTTTTTTATACTGACCTTTATGCTCTGAAAGAGCAGAAGAGTTGGTTTCTCCCCTGAACCGCACAAAGGAATAATGCTTTAAATAAATGCACCAATCTAGATCAGTTGCAGATGCAAATGGATATCCTGTATAACTAGTTGAGATTATTTTAATAGCCACATGATAACTGGATGTCTCTAAAGACCCTTTAGAGAACTACTGCTTTTCAGAAGTGATGCTGTCTACTTACTTACAGGCTTCTCTTTTTTTTATAGTAATTGTCTATGGGCTATGTTTTGTTCAGCACTGTACATTTTGATGTATGGCGTGTAACTTTGAAGGGCCAATACACATAAATTGGCAAAACTCAGTTTAAGTGAAAAAGTGGAAATCAGATCATGCCTGTTACACCAAAAATGTACTCAGTCCAGCTTTTCTGTAATATCTTCTGAATGAATTGCCCTTCTTCCTGCTCTCTTCTCTGCCACCTAAAATGCTCCCCTCAAGTACTTCAATAAAATGTTCCTTTTTAATTGTACTTGCTCTGCCTTGTAGAACATTATTTAGCACAGCTCAGTAGAGGGACAAGCCTCTGTAGCATATGGCACAACTGTGCTTTGGCAAATGTGTGCAGACGTGCTTCTGCTTCCTCAGCAATGATTCAGGTTTGGAACCATTCACTTCTGCCTCTAAACCTCTGAGTTCCTATGCCCAAAACTTAAGACGTGTTTGTGGAAGTGACATCCTCCCTACCTTTTCATCTGGTCTTTTGGGTGATGAAGATGAAAAGGTACTGCTTTCATTGAGGAAACAGGTTTCAGGCTCAGGTTAATGTGAACTGTTGGAAGCTAACATTTTAATACCCATTGATACACAAAAAATGTGCAGGTGCTTCTTTGAAATGACTGTGTAAATACATTTGATTTACTTTGTGGCTAAAAAAAGGAAAAACTCTCTACATAGTTGTTCAACACCATATGTGGCGGTAACATATTTATAATATTAGTTGGTCAACCCCCAAAAGCAACAGCTACTTGTTTTCTAGTCAAGCCAAATTCAACTGTACTTGGGTTAAACTAATTTTAATCATGCATTAACAAGTTTTCTTAGATGTAAACTCATGAAAATTCACAAAGTCCCCCAATAAGGGTAGAAACAAAAAGTACAGAAGCTGGAATTTGCCTGTCAAAGTAATTACACATGTGTTGTGTGTTGTAGGGTTTTGGGTTTTTTTTGTTGTTGTGTTTTTTGGGGGGGTTTTCTAGTAGAACTGAGTAATAATGAATTTATGTGGCTTGGATTTAACATGGGTTGTATTGTTTTTTCTATGAGATTATTCCAAATTTTTGAGAACAGCAGAGATGTATGTTTTAGCATATCTTGGTACCTGCACTTGGGAATTTTAGCCTATGTCATTTGAATAGGCAGCAAATTGTTTCTATTTCAGGGAGAAAAAATATTGAGGGAAACTTTTCCTGCCATGGTCCAGAGAGTTTAGCTTAGCCCATTGTGGGCTTCAGAGGTATCTGGCACATTGGAAGATTTTTAGAATTGTTCCTTGGTATATACAACTAGTGTGTCTGTCTGTCTGTCTGTATTGTGATACTAGGATTAGTTCAGTTTAGTTTCTGGTGGGGGTTTTTTTGTTATTTTTTGTTTGTTTGGTTTGTATTTTTGTTAGTGTGATACTAGGATTAGTTCAGTTTAGTTTTTGGTGGGTTTTTTTTTGTTATTTTTTGTTTGTTTGTTTTTTATTTTTGTTAGGTTTTTTTTGTTGTTGTTGTTTTTAACCCTTTAAATTCTTCATTACCCAGGCAAATATTATTCAGTAAAAATGCAGAAGCATTTTCTGGTTTAAGGACTGTCATTTTAAAATAACTTTGGTAATGAAAAAAACTAGTGCCCCCCTTCCCCCACCACTTTAATCTGATTCAAACATATGTCTGGACTTTGCTCAGACTTTCCAAAGTCATTCCTATCTGGGTAGAAACCAAGAAAATTTCCTTACCAAAAGAAAATGTTTAATAGTCGGGTATAAGTGAAACCAGGAGGTTACAATGAAACCTGAGATGAGTGAACTGCTACTGCAAAACCTCAAATGGTGGAAACCAAGCCTCACTTTTTGCATAGAAATATCAAAGCAGCTGGGTTTCACTTGAACAGTTTTAAATCCTTTTGGCAAACCTTCTTGTATTCTGTATATTGGCTCCTGTATGTGCTCATATATATTCTATTTCTGATCAATGAGTACATTTTTTCCTCTGTACAGAACAACTTTAAAACCCAAGATTGTATATTCTGAATCATGACATTTTGAGATTTCATCTCCATGGTGGGTGGAATGGTGGTGAACTCAGAACCATGGATTCATACAAGCCCTACCCTGTCTTCAGAAGAGCTTGAGAGCTAGATGTATGTCAGTTGTCTGCTTTCATCTGAAGTCCAGCACACTGACATCTGGTCCCCACTTTTATTGCTCTTTGTGTTCTGGGCAGCTAAAACTCAGCCTGCCGATGTAGCCCCGTGGAAGACATGGTTGGGGTTGTATAGGAAGACCACTGCCAGGGCTTCTCATGACCAGGGATGTACCTAAAGGGCTCTCACTGCCCTCTTCAGGGAATAATGTTCTCTGAAAACTGTTCTTCCACACAGTCTTCTGCCATGGAGGCCTTATTTTGATAAGCGGCAGCTTAATCTTCCATTTAAATAGTATGTTCTGCCAGTGCACAGTACTTCTTATTCAGGTTTGATTTGATAGTCCTTTTTGTGATTCACAAGGTAAATCTTACGGGTTATTGATTGCCAAAATTATGTGAATGGCCACTTGATATTCACATGAAAAATCTATGCTGAGGAGACCTCTGCATTTATAATTTCAAAAGACCCCTAGGTATTAAGATGTAGAGGTGGATTTATAGGTTGTTAAGTCCTGCATGAATTTTTATAGTAATAGTTAGCTTTTTGTCCTAGGAAAAATGTAATATTCTAAGTCTTTCATCTGAAGTCCAGCACACTGACATCTGGTCCCCACTTTTATTGCTCTTTGTGTTCTGGGCAGCTAAAACTCAGCCTGCCGATGTAGCCCCGTGGAAGACATGGTTGGGGTTGTATAGGAAGACCACTGCCAGGGCTTCTCATGACCAGGGATGTACCTAAAGGGCTCTCACTGCCCTCTTCAGGGAATAATGTTCTCTGAAAACTGTTCTTCCACACAGTCTTCTGCCATGGAGGCCTTATTTTGATAAGCGGCAGCTTAATCTTCCATTTAAATAGTATGTTCTGCCAGTGCACAGTACTTCTTATTCAGGTTTGATTTGATAGTCCTTTTTGTGATTCACAAGGTAAATCTTACGGGTTATTGATTGCCAAAATTATGTGAATGGCCACTTGATATTCACATGAAAAATCTATGCTGAGGAGACCTCTGCATTTATAATTTCAAAAGACCCCTAGGTATTAAGATGTAGAGGTGGATTTATAGGTTGTTAAGTCCTGCATGAATTTTTATAGTAATAGTTAGCTTTTTGTCCTAGGAAAAATGTAAATATTCTAAGTAATGAAATGTTTTCATTATTTCACTTGTGTCATTTTCATGATCTTCACAAATTTCATGGTCAGGAAGTTTTCCCTGTTGGTTAAACTAAATTTTTCCTTTTCCTTGCTACTCTTCATCCCTCTTTAGCTCCTCTAGTCCTTTTCTAAACTCCTTTCTTTTTTTAGTTTTTTTCCTCCTCCATTTTACCTACAAAGTATTTCTTTACAAAAGCCTTTTTACTTTTTACTTAATAGTTACTAGCTGGAGAAAGGTTTGTTTCTTTGGTTCGTTTGGTTGGTTTGGTTGCAAGTGGAGAAAAGAGAGATGTTTTCTTTGGGAAACCTTTCACTAGGTCCCAGTTATTTTCTTCTTATTGTCTGTGTCCTAAACATATGCTTACAATTCCAAATGCCAGAAATATTAAAATTTTATCTGACCTTAAATTCCTAAGAGAGACTGAACCATTATAAAACCAGAGGTCAAACAGAACTGCTGATGCTGATCCTGATGACAGCACTGTTTCATCTAATTCATTAGATGACATTTCAGCTGGTAAAGGCCAGGCATGTGAGTAAGACGGAGCAAAAAGACATAAAACAGAATAAAGAGGAGGAGTTACAATATGTTCCATATGATGAGAATAGCCTTGAATCCTCATTCACTGCTGGAAATCAAACCTTTTTATGTTCAAAATCCTGCTTTTGCCTAATAGAAGGAAGTGCACAGAAGTAAATGTGTTCACCACCTGGGCAATTTATATATGGTTACAGATCATATTTGTCCTATCCCTCCAACATGTGGAAACAAGGTATGGGAAAGGCAGATGCCCTTGGATGTCCAGGAGATACATCAGTTTAGGTGCAAGTTTTCTGCCCTAGTGCATGTTGTAAGCGCTCTAGGAAGTGGTCAAAATTTGAGAACTTAGAAATAGCTGCAAACTTGAGTGTCATTGGTAGTCCCGATACATCAGGGACCTCTAGGATCAGAATGATACAGCAGTTCTGCTTATAATCAGCTACGTTTCTTCTCTATTGGGTGTGAGTGAAAGTGATGCAGAAGTTAATTCAGATTCAGGCTGTGAATAAGGAATGTTGCTGAGCTTTGAACTAGTTTGGGACCTTTACTGTTGGCTGCCTGTAGACCAAGGAATATCTTTTTGAAGTGTATTACATCTATTTCAAAATTGGGGGGAAAGATCTTCAGAACTGAGAAGGCCCAAACTTACATCCAACAAAACTACTTTGTTTTTTTCAGAAACTGATAATCAAAGTTTCCTATTCAGTAAGAAAGTTTTGTTTATGTTTCTTTGCCACTGCAAAGGTATTGTATCTTCAGATTTTTCTAAAATGCTACCAGGGACCTTTTGAAACAAGGACTTTTCCTGACAGTAAAGCTGAATAAAAGTTTTCTTAAGATATTTTAGGGAACCTCTGGAAAGAGGCTTATAGGTAGGACCCCATTCTGAAAACCATGCTCACCTCTATAAGGCAAAAGTGATAAAAAGTGAAAAGGTAGGATTGTTTTCTTGTTCCTTTGCTCCACTATACAACAGTATCACAGATCATGCTGGGTACAGAGAAAAATAATTTTCTACTTCAGATAGTTCTTCCCATTCTCCAGGAAGTTTCATACATTCGTGTCATTCTGCCTTTGAGATGTTTTTTGCATGTGTATTTTGGTATAAGAGCTTGATTTTTGTGTTAATAATGGCTGTGCACTTAAGGTTACCTACCTGTTAGTTGAAGGGTAGGGAAGCAAAAAAGGGTAACTGGTGGAAAGGAAAAGATTACACAAAATTATGTGAGGCTTGCTGTGGAATAATGAGTAAGTTAGATTCTGTTCCTTAATGAGAAGCATAAATTGTTTGAGAATTATATAAAAAACTACATTAAAAGCAATAATCCACAGCATTAATATAATAAACTTAAACATATATAAAACATTTCAAAATTACTATAATTATCTATAATACAATCATCATGCCATTTATCATGAAAAGCGAGTATACCTTCAATTAGAACAGTCTATTCATAGTGAGTGTCAGCTGACTTTTACATACCTTGTACAATATATTTCCCACTGAAATCATGGATTTAAGGTAATTTTTATACCAAATATATACTATGCACCACATTCATCAAATTCATTCCCACGTGTAATGTTCCCATATTTTTATTTTAGGTGATAATTTTGGGTTTTTACCTTTAAAATGTATGGCATTACAGGTATTCTTTTTGCTTGCTTGTTTGTACTATTTCAAATCCTAAATGGAAAGAAAAGTAAAGGCCCACTGTAGGACCCAAATTGTGACCTGAGTTCCATTTGGGCTGAACCCTGTACCCTTAGAAAACTTGTTAGAAGATGTATGGGTAGGAAATAAAGTGATTTGTAAGCTGTGTTATGAAGCCAAATGCTAGAAGAAGGCATTTCAGTATTTTATTACCAGGAAGTAAAATTCAAGGGTCACTACAAACCTTTTATAAGATATACATTTTAAAATCAAGCAGGACTTGGTATTTTTGGGGCAATGATAACACACTAGATGAACCTCAGAGATGCAGCAGGAAAAAAAAAGGATAAGAGCAAGTCACTCAGAGTGCAACATAGCTGTAGAATATAGCAGCTCACTGAAGTATAACTCTTGCCTTGTAGAATACGTAAGACAGTCAATAAACAAACTAAACCCAGGTACATCTGGAATACTAAACTTCAAAGAATTATTGGTGTTATGAATGAACTCATGTCACTAGTTGTTTGTAGTTCCTTTCTTGCAGACATCTTAAAAGACTTAAATTATCCTTTGAATAAATGTCAGATTGGTCCCACACCATCGGACTCTGTTTGCTCTTCATAAATCACAAATTAAAAGGTCAAAATGGATTAATTAAAAATGATAATGATTATGCTTCATATAAGCAGGGTACTATTGTATCTAACGTTGTAGGAAGTATTTAAGTAAGGCAATAAGTCTAATGAAAAAGAAATAATCTGGTTTTAGTAGACTGAATAATACAGTGATGGTTGAAACACTCCCCAAATTGCATTTGGGTACTAGGAGGATGGGTTGAGTTGTGTTCCTATTCCAAATACAAAAATGTGTCCCAGGCTCAGAAGAGCACTTCCCACTGCGCAGTTCCCTGTTAACTGCATGAGGGCTTCCTATAAAGGAAGCCAAAAGGGACAGCTAATTTGTCTTTGCAAAAGTTTAATACCAAAGTCTACAATACATTAGCTAGCGTGAGAAATATAGAAACAGTGGTGAAATAGTAAGACATCAGCATGTTTTTTCATGTCCTGTTTCCTTCCTCTTCCATGTGGAGTCTTTGAGATGTGAAAGTAATCTAGGATTTTTTAATACCTTAGTTAATAGAAAACATGGTGTCAGATGCAAACCCTTCTGCTGTTACCTCCTGTGGTGTTTAGATCCATGTGGAAGCAAAACATAACAGGGGGCAAAAAGGTCCCACAGTTAAAAGTAAGTTTGCAGCCTAAATGAAGTCATAGGGAGAGTCCCTGGTACTACCAGGATCGCTGTATTACATGGATTCATCGAGCCTTTACAGCCTGTCAGTAGATCACTTCAGCTTTCCCCATGTTTGCTTCCCCCTCACCCCCGCAATGTGAAGGAAACACATTCTTGTTATTAGTCTCTCTGCTAAGTCTCCGGCACTACGTTTTCTTAGTGACTTCCATTCTTTGATTTCATTGCAACCTCCAACTTGTTCTAAAATTAAAAGGAGCAAGTTTAGGTACACTGCCTCTCCATTCTCACCCAATATACCATATACAGACTGCAACATCGAAGTTAAATTGAAAACTCAGAAGAATCTGGGCCTTATACTACTATATAATGGGTCTCCTTGTGATACTGTAAAACTCCAATAACTTCAAGGAATTCTGAAATTTTCATCTGTGGGGGTAAGTACTGTGGGATAAGGAGCCTTTTTTACTATGAGAATATTGTTTGTTTTCTGTTAAGCAACGACAGTATTGCTGGTCTCTTGATGTCTGAGATACCAAAGTACAGGAAACCTGAGAAAACTCCCCTTGCTCTCAGAAATGAAATGAAAAGTGAAGAAACTTTAAAAGGGATGAATATGTTACCTACCTACCCCTAAATGCCTCCTTCATTAATTGAACATATTGCATAAAGTGTTTTAATTTTATTCTTTAGGCAGGAGAGAAAAAGAATAGTATATATTAAACATCTACTTCTTCTTTGAATGAAAAATTGACAGAATCTTTTAAGAAAAAACAGGGGAAAAATTCATATTATATTTATGAAATTTTAAGACTTTAATTCCTACATCATTACATGAAGAGGTAAGTCTATGTTAATTTTTTCTTTATGGTATAGTTCATATTTCCTGAATGAAATAAAATGTGAGTTTTTGCTGATGGTACTTTTTTCCGAACAACTGATTGTGATGTCAGAAAAGAAGAAAAAAGAAAAAAGACATAATTTTAAATATCCCGCACATTTACTGACTAGATAAATTTGCGATAGGAAGGGAGCCTAAGATATTAGCTACTCTGCACTCCATCACATACATAATTATTATGTCAATAAAATTTTTGATAGATGTTAAGCTATACTTATCTCCCTAGCCCATGTAATAGTCAGCAGAAGATCTGTTAAAATGTTTGCTTGAGTATGTTAGCAAATGTAATGTAGGTTTTTTATGAGAGATGCAGAAAATATGAGTTTCAATCACTTGAAAACAGTTTTTCCAGTATTAAGTCAGAGTTTGAAAAGTATTCCAGAAAATATCATTGTCTTACACTTTTGAGTATTGCTGTTACCTTCAGCTGGACTATTTGCATAGTAAGGTATTTAATCTCCATGATTATGTATAGGGATATTAAACATATAACTGCATTTGGAAAATATAGGCTTCCTTCTTGCTACTATTCTTGTAGAGGCAAATAATTTCCCTTGGATGATTAAGAAAGTGATTGTACCTGCAAAGCAGATGCCTAAAGCTCTACCAGATATTAATTATATCTGAAATATTTATCACCTCTTTATTGGTACATCGTGGATGAGGTTCACAAGCATATAATTTGTGCTTTCTAAACTCTTACTTAATTGCAGAGTCACAGGATTTGTTGAATATGTTTTGCTCTTCAAAAATAGTATTCTGAGAAAATTCTGTAAAGTTCCTCTTCGTAATGAGCTCTTCTGCTATTTACTACATCAGATTATCATTTTGTCTTTGTGAAACTGTCACTGGACAAAAGATTGTGATGTCACCAGAATAAGTAGTTTCCCTTAGAGATGCTGGACGGATGTGAGATCAGTTCTATGGCTTTCCATTGACCTGAATTCTGATCTGTGTGCTGTGCCTCTGGGGTGACTTCACTGCAGTCAGTGGTACTGGTATTATGTGCATTCACATCACTAAATACCGTGTGTTTTATTCCTCAGTGTGGGGTGCCTTGTGCAGCAATGTGCATCTGTGAAAAATGAGCAAATATAAGATTTTACACCTATTCACATTTTACCAGATGAAAATTTTATGATTAAGCACTTACAGTGGATTTCACCTTGTTTGACTTTAGTCATGTGAAAATTCAACATCTATTTTAATCTGGTGATAGGGTAATATATTCCAGACTAAAGAAGGTCTCTAACATAGGTGAAATGGGCCACTACCCAGAGGTATTTGTCTCTCTCCACTATACACAGTGTTAGCCTTGATGGTCAGTTAAAAGCTTGGTCTTTAAATTTGCTTAAGCTTAAATGCTGAAAGTTGGTTGGATTAACCCATCATCACCATAGGCTCAATGTGGATAACTGCGTCCTGCAAGGTCTGTGAAACTTCCGACTTAAAAACATTGTTTTTTAACTTTGTGTCTTGTAATACACAGCAGGTGCAATAGATTACAGGCACAGCTGAGCCACCAACACACCTGAGGTCTGTGGGCCTTGTTTTAAGAATGTTGGTAACCCAAATGGTAACGGAAATTGGAGGCCACTATTGGCATTGAAAAGCACTAAAAAACAGGCCACTGATGTATTCAGATACATTGAGCTTGTTTTAAGCAGAGTCTTTTTAATGCCAGATTGAAAAGTTGTTGCTGAGTCATAAACAATGAGATACTTCTTACCTTTTTTTAAAGAAAAGAGAAAATTGCCTGAACCTGTTTTTTATTTTGAAAACGAAACGTGTATGGTATTTCAAGAGTAATAACATAGTTATCCTGAACAGAATAAGCCTTCCAGAAACAGAAGGATCTGCTAAAGTAATACTCGGAGATCTTTTTTCCCTCTGTACCTTCCTAACTGGAGCTCACTGGCCTTTGTAGCGCTGTAACACTAGGGAGCACACTTTCATCAGGAATTATGCTGCCTGCAGCATCTACAGAGAAGGGGAGATATGAGTCAGTTCTGCAAATCGCCAGTTCGGCAGCGGGCCAACCCCTGCCCCGCTGCACAGAATGACAAGGCATGCGAATATGACAGAGCTAATGGTAAACAATGACAGACCTGTCGAGAGTCCGATGGGATGCATCTCTTGTTTGTTCATGTACAGTACAGGAATCAGAGCTATTTTGTTTGGGGTGTTCTTAGATGCCTGTCTGAACTCTTCACCCCGCCTTTTACAAATCAGATGTAGCAGAACAATAAAGAGGTTTTTTTTTTTGTGGGTATGAGAGACTTACAGTAAGCTGAAAACCAGGACAAGCAATTCGTAGAGAAGGGAGAAAATATACTTGCTCTTTAATTTTATTTCTTTAAAAAATGCCCTTGTTCTTATTGACCAGTTAAAATCTTATTGCGTAATTATTGCTTCTAATAATAAAAATATTTGTCTATAGAAGCAAAGGTGCAGGAGGACAGAAAGGAATTCTTTCTTTGGAATAGTTCTAGACTCAATTTTGCTAATATAATAATGAATTACAATTTAAAACACACTAAATTATTGCTTCCTGCAATAATTTCAAAGCAAATGTAGTTTCTTATTAAATCAGTTTAGCTGCTGAATTATAATTTTATATAGGTCAAATGTGTCTTGTATATTGTACCATTGTCTTTTAGGGAGTCTAAAGTCTACATTACACATTTTATACTTTTGATACACTACTCTTGCTTTCTTTATGGTGGTCAAGTTTATTTTTTCCTAGACTGAGGAGTTACGATCAGGTTAACTTAAACCTGTGTAACTTAGATATGATCACACACAAAGAGCTCTAGAAGTCTTCACCATGTATACTCTAGAAAACTCCTCCTTATCAGGAAAGTGCTCAGAAAAAAGTATGTTGCACCAGCCATTGCTAGAAATAACAAAAAAAAACCCAAAACCTTTCCCAGACCTTCACCAGAAGAACAACCACCCCAAATCAGATCTATGGCCCATATAGTCCACTTTTATATCCACTTTTATATAAAGGATCATGGCTCATGAATTGGCAGGGCTCATTGAGAGGGCTTTAAACTAGGTTCGAAGGGGGAAGGGGATAAAACCAGGCTCACTAAAGATGAGCCTAGGGGTGGCATGCCGATGCC
>NW_008794408.1:437151-453460 GCF_000699145.1 Aptenodytes forsteri | reverse complement strand
AGCGAGGTGGGTGTCAGTCTCTTCTCCCAAGTAACAAGTGATAGGACGAGAGGAAATGGCCTCAAGTTGTGATTCTATGATTCTATGATTCTATTTCCATTGCAATAGCTTCATGGAAAGGTTTAAGATAGCATAAAAAGAACAGTTGATAGGTGATGAGCTTGAACTCAAAACAATATTTCAGGTGTTTCAGGTATTTCAGGCTATTGATTTTTTTTACAATATTTCTCTGCTGTTTTTCGCATATGCAACCTTACCTGTCACCTTCTGTGTGCTGATGTATGGTGAAGCAGAACCTTACTGATTGGTTCTTGTCTGTTTGTGCATTAAGAAGGCTGAAATATGTAAAGCAATGGCTCTTTCTGTATCAGTCCTCCTGATCCTCCTGTCTTAGGAGAGCATATGCAAGTATTTGTGTTCTCTGGTAGACAGCAACCCCCTCAAAGAATTAAAGTAGACTACTTGAAAAGACTGCTTATGAAACAGCATAGAAAGTGTCACCTACTGCTAAATAAAGAACTCCAGAGCTACCACATTCAGTTAAAAAATTCCAGTTGAGAAATTCTGGTTTTTAAGTGAGTAATAGGCTATGTGATCGTAGAATAATTAATTTCCACCAGAAGAACCGTGCTAAGTCAGATTCTGTAGCTGTTACTTTCAGTAGGAGCTTGCCTGAAATGAAACTTATAAAGCATTATCCCACAGAAGATCAAGTTTGGGCTGCGATTCAAGAAGCTCGACAGCTAATCCGAAAGACAATCAACTGAAAATCTCAGACAATAGAGTGAATAAATGTAAACCATTGATAACATGGGCCATATTGCACCATCAATTTTTAAGCAGCAGTTCCCATTGATTTCAGTGCTTAAAAATCAATGCATTCTCTTCAGAGAAATAGTTTCAGACGAACAGTGATTATTTATCATAATGACTTTTATCTGAGGATATCTCCCATTTCATAAATACATGCTTAGTATTCTTGTTTAATACTCTGTCTGTTGAGACATTCTTACTATTCTGTGAAGAAATCATTATCTGCCTTTGCAAAGTTTCCTCTGTTTTTTTGCAAAGCTATAAGGAACTTCTCAGGAGACATGCAATTTTTGTGGAAGAACTCCAGCCTGGGATGTTATGGTTGTTGTTTGTTACCTGTACAATGATACCAGCTGGAGGTCACAACCACTCAATAGGGATCCATCATGGGAGGGTCTACTTGCACACTCTATAAAAGCTAGATGCTTGGCTAGAAGGCTTTACAGACTGAAAAGTTAAAAGACAGAAAAGGTTGAGAGAACTCAGCTGCCTGGTAAAAGGTCAGCGACAGAGATTGATGCAACAACTGGAGCCGTAGACCCCTTCTTTAAATTCAGTAAGCTGTGCAGAATGTAGCCAGTGTCACCACTTCCTCTTGAAAGTTTTTATTTAACTTCAAAACCCTAAGGTCTGATTATTCAAGCTGTTTATGAAAAACATAGAAGACTGAATTCAAAAGGGCACAATACTTTGTTAGTCTGCTGATTTCAGGAGAACTGTGCCAGATTTTCCCAGTTTAAAGTCTTTCATGCCTTAAGAGTAAAACTCTTAACCATATTCTTAAATCTTTCTCCTAGGGACAATTCTGCTGACAGACAGGACTACATATATAAAATTAGAATTACGTATTTCCTAAAGGCTCTGGTCACTGTATACCTGATCCTATATAAAATGAAAATTTAATTCAGTGTCAAAATTATTCCTTTTGAAAGTGAACAATATAAAATTAATTTAAATGCTGTTCCATTTTTCCCTCTTTTTCCAGAAACACAGTCATCTAAAGATATGCTAACTCAAGTGTGTAACTTCTTGCTTGTAAATGTTGTGTGTTTTGGAAGCTGAAGAGATTTACCTGTTAAATAAGGGATATAAGGAAGATTTAAATGCCTCTCTCAAGGGAAAGGTTCTGCTGCTGCAAGTTTAGCCCACATACAAACTTTTCTTTCACACAATATAGGGAAAAGTTCCCAGCATAATTCTGAGTGAAATGAAATAACTCCAGAAAGTAAGTTTAATGTAAGGTTATGAGAAGATACTGTATATTTTAAACAATGAAATAATGACAGCTCAAGTTCTAATGTCCCATCATTAGCAGGTGGAAAAAAGAAGTCATGTTGATAACCAGTTCATTCCCAGGCTCCTATTTTATTCTTCTGGCTTCAGAAAAAAACACATTTTAAAAAACTATTATAATCACTAAAACAAATATACCACCAGGAAAGAAAAAAAGTATTTCACCTGTCATTTTAAAAATCTGTTACTAAATTTAGTAGCATTCCATCTGGTCTATTTTTTACTTTTCTATTGTACAAAAAAAAAAGTTGAAACTCTATTTGGGTCATTCTGATATACACAAATAATATATAGCATATAAAAGCTACAGTGACTTTTATTGTTCATGTCTTCTCCAGAAATCACTTAGCATTTTCTTTGCTGTAGAAACTTGTAATAAAATGGTTATAACAGGAAAAGCAAGTCACCTAGCAGTATAACCCACAGAGAAATGAACACTTCAGCACTTATTTTTTATGGGCTAGTTAACCTCATTGGATTTATATCGCTGCCAAAGCCTGACCTCCATTACTGTTGATCAGAGCTAAAATTTACTTCCATAACATATTATACTGACCACTTTAGAGAAATAAAGGAAAACAGAAAAGACACAGAACTTACTCTTATTATTGGATATATTTTCCCAGTCTGTGAGGCTTACCATTAACTGTTACACTGGGTAAACTGGAAAGTAAGTCTGTGTTCATGCTCTAAAGCCCTCCAACAACAATGATCTAGCAATTTCCAAATGTGGAAGTGACTATCCAATAAATGAGAAAGGGCAAACCTTTAATATAGCTAAATCTAAAATGTGACCTACCGCCAAGTGTTAGGAGCTGAGTTAAGTTAGCTTTGATTGTTAGCTCTGAATTCTGGTTTTGTAATAATACCTGCATTTATGCTAGGACCCTATTTTGCCCGTTTGCCAGCAGTCATCCCTCACTATCTGATTATCTGAAATAAGGTTTGTCTGTCCTTTGATTCCCTTTCTATTGACTTTATAAGTCTTAGCTATCCCACAAACATATTCTACACATTCAAAATATTTGGATAATTAGAATCCTATAAATTAGAGAACCTTTATAATAGTGTAATTAAATTGAAAAAAGCCTGATAAGTATGCATCATAATGATGAAAAATAATTTAAAATAATACATGAATATTAACTCCTTTCCTACAGAGGACAATAACCCTGTATACTTGATTATCTCGAGTCATGAGCATGGTTAATAAAATGTATGAAAACTCAGGGTGTTGCTTTAAACTTTGGTTGACTAATCTATCTGGCCTCACCTTATAGCTTTTTGTCAGAGACTCTGAATAAGAAATGGGATTACTTAGTATTTTTGAAAAGCCAAGTACATATAGGTTTCTAAATGTATTATTTAGGAAACTTGGTCTTAAAATTTATGTTACTTTCATGTAGAAACAAAAGATAATTTAAAAATAGTGATACTTTCTGTTAGGACTGAGTTTACAGAGGTCAGTATAAAAATATGGAAAAAAAGAGGAATTAAAACTGGCTATTTTTTGACTAAAAAAGATTTTGATTGACTTGTTACATCTAATTGGGTCAAAATGAGTATCTTAATTATTGCAAAGAGAATCTGGAGTTTTGCATCTCCTCTTTCCTTACTTTGTTTTATTTAGCTTTGTGACTTATAAGTTTTACTTTTCCTGCTTCTTGAATTTATTTAATTTACTTTATTTATGCTTGTGTACTGTTTTTATTCCTTTAATTCCCTTATTTTTAACAGAAAGAAAACAGACAAAAGGTGGTATTATTGCACAGTTCCTGGAGACACTGTAAGCAGAACAATCAGACTTCAGAATTAAATGTTAACTTTATTAGAGGAATGGCAGGATTTTCCCATAAACCTTCAAGAATCATAAGTCAAGACATGGGAATGACCAGATTAGCTTGAAAATCACAATTTAGGATGAGAGGAAGAGGAGAGGAGAGTGAAGTCCTCTGCTTTACTCTTTGGTTTTGTGCTTCTTACTCACTTGGATATGCTCTAAAAATTTTCTAACCACAACAACAGTGGTTAGAGACATACTAATCTTTAAATTATTCTAGTGTAACTAGAAAATGTCAGGAGCTGGGCTGAAGAACAGAGTAATGCCATGAGACATTTCTTAAAAGCCATTATAGCTGCTAATCAAGTGGCAAGGAGACAGCTTTTCTGGAGTCTTTTACTATGAGTGTGAGATGTACATTTGGCTACTGTCATCATTGATCACAACTAACCAAAATATATAAATATGTGAACTTTATGCACATGTGCATTTTTCTTAATTTGATAGATTAGCTCAGCTAAGCATACAGTTCAAGGTGGATGGAGGCCTTTTAGAAAGTGGTCAAACATCTCAATGAATGCTTTTGAGGATACATGTGTTGAATCATATTCCTAATGGCGAACTATGAGCAGCGTCGTTAGGGCACCGTGTGTTGTTTCTTCGCCCGGGGGTAATCTAGGCCTCTGATTGATTTTCGAAATCAGTCTTTTAAAAGATTTTAGGGTAAATGTGTCAAGATGTAATAATGTTTACCCCTATAGTAAACATATAATTCAGAAGCATCTGGAGCATTTCTTCAAAATTTCTTCACTTTTGAATTGAAACACGTCCTAAGGAGTGGCCAAGTCTCAAAGGAAAGGACTGGTAAAGGTAGATTTACATTAGAGTGATAATATAGTGATATTAGAATTGATTTTGAAAATTTAATATTTGCTTTCATTGCTAGCTGCAATGATGCCAGTAAATGTCACGTGATTATACTTGTTACCAAAGATTAGGGCTGGATCCGTGGTACTGAAAGTTTGCAAACTGAAAAAAGTCATGGTGCAGTTAAAAAAACCCAACAAGTTTAATAATGATCCTTTCTGTATTTATGTATTAAAACCTTCTTTGACTTTGTAGGGTAACAGCAGATTCTTCATCATTTAATGGATGAGATCATAAAAAAATGAGTTTTATAGAGAATAATCCCTTTAACTGACTCTTTTGAGAACTCTCTGGCTTGTCTGAATGTAGGATCTTGACAGCTAAGATCCAAGTGCACCAGTTTTTCTGTCGTACTAAGCTGAGGAAAAAAAGGCCTCAGTGATAGGTATGTATTTAAGCTTCACTCTATCTTTTTCCTCCTGGGACCACAGCAGGACTTGGACCATATCAAACCGATTAAAACTCACACACCGGCATCTGCATCAACCACACAAATCTGCAGCATTACAGGCAAGGAATATATGAGGAAAATGGATATAAGGTAAAGTTCCAAGGTAAGCTGTGCTGGAAAAAAGTTTATTTTATAATTTGTTTATGTCACTATTGTGCATAAGATGATGCATCACTAAATTTTACTTTTGCTGTTCTTACCTATGAAAGTAAATTAAGACCTTAGTTTCCTGGATAATTTACGGTGGCACCTATCATATGCTTTGCCTAGATGGTGTTCATAGCAAGTTATTCTTTCTGAGCTTTTAGCTTTCTTCATTATTTATGAGATGTAAGCCACTCGTAGGTCTCTAAAGTGAAACAGATCATTTAAGCAGACATTTCTGGGAAGGATGATGCAAAAATTTCCTGTGCTCTGAGTAACAAAGGCGATGTTAAATACCTGTTCCCTCCAGATAATGGTATAGTGGATGTTCATTTCTATATTCTTCTGTTTCGTTTTGTTTAAACTTCCTCCACTTGAAAGCATTAAGAAGGTCTCCAGATTGTCTTTTAGATAACAACTGTATGCTTAGAAATAGGTTTCTGAAATGAGATTAGTTTTTCTGGAATGATGATGCTGAACTATTGACCTGTGGAGAGAGAGATGATGATGTTGACTTTCACTCTGCCTGGTTCCCTAGCTCTAGTCATTTTTCCTCTAAAATTCAGTAGTGGCAGGTTACAAAGTAGGGGTCAAGGCAAATGAAGTGGCAGCCAACACACTGCATTATTCTATGCCTGTGATCTGTCTTAGTCTTTTGGTCATTCAAATGCAGGTGATGTTTTCAGCGCTGCAACAGTGAGGTGAAATGTAACTTGATTTAACATTTTAACCAGGAGGGATTGATCTCTTCCTCTGCTGCCTGGATGTAAAGCCTTTGATGATAACCAATGGTGATGGCAAAGTATAAAATGAATGAAGGCACTGGGTGGTAGTGCTACTTGTAAAAAATCAGCTTGGAGACAGTTAAATCTGTGGGTTTAAATTTAGAATAGGCAAGTAATTTGTAATGAATTATTTATTGCGTTAAATTTCACCAAGATTTTTTTTCTGTTCACCAGTTGTCCACAAACATATGGCAAAATTCTTGGATTTATTCATTATCTAGAAAATATTCATTTATTTCCTCAGTGAATAAATTCTTGGCCTGCAGATTGCTCATGAGCAGTTCATAGGGAATATTCAGAAGATGCACTGTGTGTGTTAGTTTCCACGTCTGCTTCGATATACTGAGAATTAACACTATTATTATGACTAAAAGATCACATGAGCAGATGCTGTGCTGACAGCAATATTTCAGCTAGCCCTTTATTTAATTCTCATTGGAACATAACATAGTACCTTAACATTACACTTCAGGATTTACCTAGAGTATATCATAGCTCTTATTAAAGGAAGGATTGCTTTTATTCTGGATTAGTTTACCAGTCCTGTTTACAGTGTGGCCCCAGTGTTGTGTTGGCAAAGCTGAGAGGACAGAGAATTGCAGTTCAGTCAGGAACACGTGTTTAACAGCAGGACATCATTACACCAATATTATCAGCAAAATCTATCTGTTTAAAGGCTTGCATAAAAGAAAAAAGCATATTAATATTCTTGCATTACATTATGGTGCAGGCACTTAGCCTTTGTAGAGAGCAAAGAGAGAGCTCTTAGTTTTTTACTTAGGCCGAGGGGTTTCGTTTGTTTGTTTGTTTGTTTTTCTTATGTTAGCAATTCAGAAGCATGCACATTTTAATGAGAATGTTTTTGGGCTGGAAGAAATATGTCAGTAAAATTAATAAAAATCAATTGGAGCCTTCCCCGTTTGGAGAGCTGACATTTGCGTAATGTCAGGTAGCAATATTTTTCAATATCAGTTGAAAAGCATATGATATGAAAATGAAGGATGATACTCTTTAAATTAAATGCGCTTTGTCTTTAATGTGTATACTGCTTAAGAAATGAAGTGAAAACACCCAAGTACTTAGCTTGAATTTTATGAAACCTGTGAAGAAATCCGGAAGATAACTGCTGAATTTCTAGGTCATAAGCGGTAGATGTAGGTACCTAATCTTCTGACTTTGAGCATGCCTGGAAGCGCTGCCTTGCTCCAAGCTGGGTGTTCAGACACATCCCCTGCATGAGTAGCACCCTCCGGGTTATTGATATAAGTAGCCTCTGTCTGTACTGAACATACATAACACCAAATTCAACTCGAAGCGTTATATCTGAGCCACTTCTGCTCAAAGATATTGAGGGAAGAATTATTTTAACTTTTGCACAATGGTAGTGATTACCATCATTATTCCTAGAGTGGGAGAACTGGGTTTGGTGCTGTTCTCAGTTCAAAGCGGGGACTCCCTTTTTCTATGTGAATGACCTAAACAGCAAGCTACAAAACCCAGGAAGAAGGACCCACCATTGCTTCAGCTGCAGCTGCATTTCTGTGCAGTCATTAACACAAGATTTATCAAAGGGGAATAAACAAACAGAGGGTAGGTTTGTTCCCTAGTGATTAATATCTCTTCATCAGAAGCATGAAGTATGAATTTGAAATCCATGAAACCAACAGTACTCTTGAACTGAGGTTTCCTGCTGCATGTGTGTAATGAAAAATCATTGCAAATGGTCAGTGTGATTTAAGAAAAAATGGTGAGGAAATTGTTTTAAGCTCAGAAACCTGGTGAGGCACAAGCACTTAATGCAGAAAAGAGAAATGAGGTTTCATTATGTTGGTGGTTTGGTGCTCATATTGCCTGTTTTAGGTACTTCTTGTCATACTTCTTGTCCCATTGTGAAGTGCCAATTTTTCCCTTTCATTGTACATGGAATGTGGGAACGTAAGAAATCCCTGAATTACACTCCTGGGCTCACTGCCTAACACTGAATTGATGTAATGCTTTGTGCCAGGAAGCCTAATCCCATTTGGGATCTGACCCAAATGATTTAATCTTATTACACCCAAAGGCATTGTGATAGCTTTTATGGGAGATTTCTAATATTTGTGAAAAAAATACGGGTAATGTGTTTACTTTAGGAGAGTAAATGCTGATTAAAAAATCCTTCATATTACTATTATATTTCAGTCCTCATATTACCCCTGCCAGTGTAGCAGTGAGAAAACTGATTCACCATTAGGAATACCTATTCGCATTTATCATAAATAAGAATAATTATTTCATCTCAATAAAGAACAATATATTTACTTGGTCTTATCTGAACTCTTTTGAGATGTAAGAAATTGAGAATGTTTTTATCTCAAGAATGAAACACTTTAAAAATGAGAACTGTAGACTCAAAGATAATGGCAATGCTGTTTAACTATGTTTTTCACTTTATTTCAGTTATCATACTTGGCAAAAATTGAATTTGTAATAGAATTATCTGATTTTGTGCATTAGCATCAGTTTATTGTCATTTGCTTTCACCAGAATGCAAGTTCTTAGAAATCTGCACTATATTTGAAATGATAAGACAATATACGGCTTCAGATATTTTAAAAACAGTCACTTTAAAAATAGATTTACATATAGCATTTTTATAGATTTTAATTTTTTAAAAAAGCCGGAGCATTATTTTTATGATGTATGATTTAATTGTTCATCAGTTGATATCTCTAAAATAGATACTGTATCATAAAAAATCATGGAATAATTTAGGAAAAATGAGATTCTAAGAAACTATTGGATTAAAGACCTCTTGGCAATGTATAGAAAGAAATGTTGGTGCCTTTAATGGAAACAGTATGAGCATGAAAGGGTCTCAGACATCATCTGAGTTGAAGGTGGAATATTTCCCCTACAGCAATAAAAATGAAAGTGCAAAATTTTTTTATAACCCACCCACTGCGCTGGCAGTGCCCAAGATCCTCCGTAACCTCTGTTTGACTTGTCACTTGGAAGACAAATTTGTTCATAGATCATGACTGTCAGAGTGCCTTTTCTGCAACTGTATTGGTAATTAGCTATGCCTTGTTAGTGCTCAAGGCAAGTACGTCTGTCACATTGAAATAAAAGGTTAGATTTTTCTCCATTTTAGATAACACTTTAACCTTTCAGCTTTGTAGCATCGACAAAGACCCAAACTATTGACAAGACTGTGTCGATGGCTTTTTTAAATGTCTGTGATGTATTAGATTGTTATAAAAATGTTGCCACTCTAAATGTTTTAAAGATTTTTTATTAAATAAAGAGTAAACCAAGAATTTTGGGAGAAATGGGGGGAGGGTGTGAGCTGGTTTTAGTTCAGTCCTTATCCTAAAGCCTATTGAGCTTCTCTGTGACTTTCTGGGTGCCATCAGTTTCAATTGTTTTTGATGTAGCTAGGATCAATCCTTTGTTACTTAATTGCATTATAGCGGTCTGTGTCTTTGAAAACAATTACAGAGCTATCTATCAATCTAGCTGCACCAATAAAAATGACCTCGTATAATTATGACTAATAAAAAAATTAGTTTATGCACATTGATTATGGCTATCTTACCAAGAGGCTGCCATTTATTAAATAACCTCATGAACAAGATGGATTGGAAGTATAATGAGGTGGATCTGTGTTAGTATATGACATTATCAATCAAAAATACAACAGTCCACGTACCCTGCACTTAGGCAGGTGCAGAACAGGAAAGAATGATGGGCTATTCCAGAGTAAGCTGGCCCCCCTGGTTGTCTTTGACATTCACCCTTTCTCTGTCTAACAGAATCAGGGTTATTTAATTTACATAAAGTTAGAAGTAGCTACAGACCCACATAGGGTTGTAAGATGCATGCTGTTAATTATTACAGTGCAGTCTGTTCTCTTGCCAAATGAGGAGTCCTCTCATGTCCTGTGCCAAAGTTAATGGGCATAGTTAGTGCATGAGATGCCAGATTCCAGATTTGGTCTAACCAGGGAATCCTCAATTAGCTAGTTTTAGCCATTTTCAATACCTTGTGCTGCTTAAGTGTCTCCAGTTGTTGGGACAAGACAGTGTTTGGACATAGAGGACAGAGTAATTAGTTTATTAAATAGTTTTTTGCATGTGTGAGAAATTATTTCCCAGTGGTAGATGAAATCCATTAAAACACATTATTAAATGACATATTTCCTTATGAAGGTTAAACCTGTCCATGTGCTTCAATGCAGTATTGTTTTGCTATAATGTTATCCCTGTTTCAACTTATTTGCCTCTTTTTTACTTAGCTTTTCCTCTGACAGTCTATCTTAGGATAACCTGTACCTTAAAATTCATTGGCCACATTGATTAGATTTCCACTGAATATAATGGGAGCCCAGAGGTACTGCCCCAGTGTAAACATTCTGCACAGTGGATACCAAAACTAAGGTGAGGAGGACTGAATTTTCTGAATTTTCACACTTGTGAACTAAGGTAATTTTCATGGAGTATATTTATCTGTAAAACATTGTTTGGTGTGCCTACCCCTTGATTTAGAAAGGCTGAAATGTGTCTTTCCTTGCTTTTAACTTAAAAGCTGTCTGCAAGCTTATTTGGTTTTATTTTCTTGGGTTTAAATCTTTTGTTTCCAGGACTTGATCTGTATAGAAAAGACAGCTGCCATTTCATGAAACTGTCATGAAGCAGACTACAGAAATATCTAACTTTTAATTCTACATTTTTAAGCTTCTATTAAATAAAAATGCAACTCAGAATGAAAGTAGCTGTTGGTGGCTGCTCCCTCAGATAAGAGGAAAGAAAAAACCCCTCCTAAATCATAAAATAAATCATCACAGGAAAGGACAATAATTGGAATACTTAATGTGCTGGCAGTCTCTTGCTTAAGATTCATGCAGCCATGGTGCAGTTAATTCTACATTTTTAAGCTTCTATTAAATAAAAATGCAACTCAGAATGAAAGTAGCTGTTGGTGGCTGCTCCCTCAGATAAGAGGAAAGAAAAAACCCCTCCTAAATCATAAAATAAATCATCACAGGAAAGGACAATAATTGGAATACTTAATGTGCTGGCAGTCTCTTGCTTAAGATTCATGCAGCCATGATGCATCTATAAGTTATAACAGTTATAACAGTCATATAAATTTTATAAGCTATATAAATCTCCTTTGCATGCTCCATTTGGGTTTTGTTAGGCCAGTGTGCTTTGCACGGACACTATTTTAGGCATGGAACCTCTAGAATAGTGTTTTTAACAATTGCACGTAAGGACTGAATATCATAACAGGTAGTTTACATTCAGATCAGAAATTTCAAAATGTTTTTCCGTGACTTCAAAGATTCTCAGGAATTTTGAATGTCTGTTTCAACTATCATCTCATGGAGGTATATTCAAGTGATATCTTAGATTTCAATATAACACTCAAATTCATTGAGGGCATTTGGGGATTTACGGTTCGGGAAGGAAGTCAGAACAGATATGTGATGAATCCTATTTTTCTTGTTTTGTTTAAATTTATTTTTTCTTTAAGAAACCAAATGTTACTTTTCACAGAGTGGTACGTGATAAGGTTGGCACTGCAGTGTGACTTCTCACTTCATTTTCTCTTCATTACTCTTCTGATGAAGGACTATTTTTGACTGATTAAATGGAAAAAAAGAAACCCCACATTTTTACTTTTTTGATCTGAAAATTATCTCACTCTGAAATAATTTCACCATTAAGTGTTGGCTTTAATTTCAGTCACAAATTGCTTCTCATTTTGGTTAGATATGCAAACTCTGCAATTTTAGATGCTGTAATAAATACCTGAATTCTTTACTACAGGTGTTCCCAAATATCTACTCTTGATTCCACAGCTTCTGGCACGTATCTATTTTTGCTGTGCTTCATTTACATTGTGGAACTTCACACTTTCAAGGCAGGGAAACACTACTTCTAAAAGCTTCATTTTTTTTCCAAAAATTACACGTCCTCTGGAACCAAGAAAACAAAGCAGGTCATATTTAAAAAATAAGAGCTAAGATTTCCTGTAATGCCATAAATTCATTTCATGATTAAATCTCAAGAATTTTATTCAAACTTTTATTTTTCATTGGGCACATGGATTTTTATTTGCCCATACTGATGGTTAATCTGAACCAGTGTATTGCAATGGAAAGACTGCAACCTATACTGGAAAAGATGGTTGAATACATGACATTTGGTCATTTCAATTCATGATAGTCCCAGAAAATGTTACAGCTCAAACAGAAATTCTTTGCACAGATAGGTGACACTACCAGGCACTGGTTAACCTAGAAATTTGACTTTGCATATTCCTGCTCATTAACTCACTTCTGTCTGCCAAGCATAATGATGAAAGTATGATGAAAGCTTATGACAATGCGTAAAAAGCCTTTGCTTATTTGGTGGTTAGGAGGTACTAAAGGAGACTGTTGCTAACTGATTCATGTTGGCTAGCTTGACATTTGTCAAGCTTTTGAAAGCTAAACAGTTCTCTTAAGGAGAATGATAGAAAGTCCAGTTCCATGGGTATGATCTCTAAATCCATGAGAAAACTAGCAAGAGGGAATCATGGACTACTATGATCCTGGCATAGTATACACCTCGAAAAGCATTGGTCTAGTTTTTAATTAAGTACATAATCCTGCATTATCTTCTTAGAGTAACTGAAGTATACCTAGCAGAAGAAAGCCCTTTTCTGTTGTGGAAAGCTCTTTTCTCTTGGTAACTAAGGCAGTTCTGAATTTAAAATGGATGTTTCTCCCTAAGTAGGTACTCCTTGGGTTGGAGAGGAGCAATGAGTGGTGACTCCCAGAATGCTGAGTTCAGAAGTTAGTGCAAAGCTTATCAAAGGTAAGCATGTCTGTAAATCTTGTCAAGAAGTTTGTCATAAACAGACTTTTTGGTTTTGGAGCTGCTGGAAGAAAGGGCTCCCTTGAAACTTTTTTGATATGGATCCTTCCCAAAGATCTAAAGAACTGTGGAATTTTACCAATGATTTCTGCACTTGAATTTAAGGCTTAACACTGGATGAAGTTGGAGAACAATGATTAAAAATTTTTATCAATCAAAAGTGGTAAATAAAATAGATTACTTCATTTACATTTGTAGGTTTAATTTTTAGCTGAATGCAGATATTTGCCTAGGTATGGTGCCAACATATTACAGAACTGGAAGTAAATCAACTTAATTCAAGACTCAAGTACACAACAACGTATTAAAATAAGTGAGTGTCATCTTAAAAGCTGTTGTTCATTCACAGCTCTATGGCATGAAAAATGTAATAAAGAAAAGCTGGCAGCATAAGACAATTTACAGGAGGCTTCAGGTGTTGCAGAGCAATTATTATGTTCTTTATCCAGAGCCTGTAAAATGATCCCTTGATAAAATGCTACAGATTTGAACATTTTGTCATTCTAGGTGTCATACATATAAAACAAAAGGAAAATTTACAGTGCCCAGGGATAATAAATGAAACGCGTTTCCCATCCCAAAATTTTGAGACAATTACAACAGTCATAAATCTCTCTCATAATTTTTTCTGCGTGTCTGTAAATCAAAGAATGTGAGTCACAGTGGGGATCAAAATGTAATGCTGGCTTTTGAGGATGGTGTATTATCAAGCATCATAATTGCATGTAATGTCACAAAGATGTTCATGTTGCAGATGGAAATAGGCTGAGATTTGAAGGCTTTCCATGACTAACCTTGTGAAGGATTCTTTAAAATCCTGAAGCTAATGTCAGGGGAATTAATTTAAATGTGAGACAACAACAACAACAACCAAATCACTTTTTCTAATGGGAGAAAAGAATAGAAGAGGGAGATAAGTGTACCAGTGCTAGATAGAAGTAGCCTAGAAAGTCACTGAAGCATATCAAAATGATGAAATTAAACATCTGGAGAGTCAGCCAGTAACCTGGGAGAGGTTGCTGTAGTGAACCACATCAGGACCACCTGTCAATTAGTAAAAGAGCTCAGAGGAAATGAAAAACAGAATTCATAAATCAAAAGAAAACCGATAAGAGCAAAGTAACCTCAGATTATGATTTATTCAAATAATGAGAATGTCTTTTGCAATAGATTAACAATCATACTCCCCAAATCCCAGGAAATAACTATCAAAATAAAGCCTATTCCCTTAACATCTTCAAAGCAGCAATCACATAAAAGATGAGTGGGATGGCAGAATGCATCAACAAACCAGGTGTATAAAAAATAGTTTATGTATGTTGAGAAGGTGTTATAGCAAAGATGCTTTCAGGAATGAAGCTTTCAGGTCACTGTGTTACTTCTCAGAATAGGCAATATCTCACTGCTGATGATTTGTTAAAGCAAGAACATGCTGTTAATTGTTACAAGGATTTACAATGAAATCCTTTTGAAGTGACTTTATGCACATTTTGATGCAAAAGATTAAAGATAACATAAAAAGGAGGAAGTATATCAAGCACTTACATGCATTCTTTGCACTGAGATGAATAACCTGAGGTCAGTGTAGCTTTCATATACTTTCAGATAGGCGTATTACTTTGAGACTGTATAACTTGTTCAACATGGTGTTTAAAGAGCACACAATTTTTTTTCTAGATGCCTTATATAACTTTAATTATCCTCTCCCTATAGAATCCTTATAATTTCAAATAAGATACTGTCTTTATTGCCATATGGATGTTTGTTAGTTTCATCAATTTACTGATCTTGTCAGCTAATGAGCCAACTACAACTATTTTCATTTAAAATTTTTAATAAGGGTAGGTAGCTAATAAATAGGGAGCTTTATTCAGATAGTTACGTTTGCAATGTAGCATTCAGCTCCTTGTCATGCTTAGAAGGGCTGATCTGATTTTCTTTGCATACTCCTCCAGATAATTTATGGAGGATATGGTGCTGATGAATATCCTTATTCAACAGGTTAACAGTTGGAACGTTCTTCAGGATATACTTTTGACATTTAAACCAATATCTTCCAAACATGTTTTTAAAGCAGGACTCTGGAGCTGTTCTGAAGTGGTGCTCCTCTGTGCCTTTCTGTTCCCCTTCAAACAGCATCATTAACTGTGCAGTGACCCAGAGGACAAAAGAACCAACATGCTTAGAGCATGCTAAGTACTCACACTTAACATGCTGAGTGGTTAGGATGCTCAGCTGAGAAAAGGAAAAGTCAGCTTAACATAACTATATAGCATTTAAACACGCTTTGTTCTAGGCTTAGAAAACAAGGCTTCTTTCCTGATATTCTTAGCCTAAGCTCATACACTTGCCTAAACTCATAAAGTCCAGTCATAACATTGCCTCAACCTTATCTCTGACAGAAAAAAACCAAAACAAAACCTCTAGCTCTCTGTCATCTCTGCTCCTAGCCAGCCAGCTAGAACTTATCCCCTTCAAAAGCCATCTGTGCACTAGCCTTAGTAACCATCCAACTATATACCAGGCTATGACAAGAGCATGGTGTGATTTCTGCATAACGAACCAAGTTAAAACCAACAGAATAATGTGTTAAATTCAGGTCTTCTTAGGTCAACAGCTAACTGTGTGGACAGGAAAGGAGTGAATCACAGAATTTGCTATACTTCAGCTTTCTGTCCTGCATAATGGAAAGCACAGTATTCACCTCTAAGTTGTGTGCTTACTTCCCAGTCCTAAATATTGATGTATTTAATCTACTCAATATATTTGGTTTTCTATTGTTGCTGCTACTATGAGTGTATTTCATACATTTGCACTGTGTCTCTCTCTTCCCCATGATCTTATGTGTCAGATATTGAGACTGATTTGAGGAGGATTATAGAATCATAGAATCATAGAATAGATTGTGTTGGAAGGGACCTCTAAAGGTCATCTAGTCCACCCCCCCTGCCGTGGGCAGGGACAGCTTCAACTAGATCAGGTTGCTCAGAGCCCCGTCCAATCTGACCTAGAATGTTTCCAGGGATGGGGCATCCAGCACCTCACTGGGCAACCTGTGCCAGTGTTTCACCACCCTCAGCGTAAAAAATGTCTTCCTTATATCTAGTCTAAATCTACCCCCCTCTAGTTTAAAGCCATTCCCCCTTGTCCTGTCGCAACAGGCCCTGCCTAAAAAGTTTGCCGCCATCTTTTTTATAAGCCCCCTTTAAGT
>NW_008794408.1:425190-436561 GCF_000699145.1 Aptenodytes forsteri | reverse complement strand
TGATGAAGATATTAAACAGTACCGGTCCCAATACGGGCCCCTGCGGGATGCCACTCGTCACCAATCTCCATCTGGACATTGAGCTGTTGACCACTACCTTCTGGATGCGATGATCTAACCAATTCCTCACCCACCGGACAGTCCACCCATCAAATCCATACCTCTCCACTTTAGAGAGGAGGATGTTGTGGGGAACCGTGTCAAAGGCCTTACAGAAATCCAGATAGACAACATCCGTAGCTCTTCCTTTGTCCACTGATGTAGTCACTCGATCACAGAAGGCCACTAGGTTAGTCAGGCAGGAACTGAGAATCCATCTACCACAACAAAAATACCTTGTCCATGGAAAAGATTGGAGTGATCAGTTTTGCAAAGAAGTTCTGAGAGTTGCACAACAGCTAAAAAAGCGGACTTTATAATCAGGGTACTTGTTTTGAAGGATATGTTTGGTTTCAGGAAGGAATCAATAAATTTAAATTGACTCTCCATATATATGCTGGTACTGTGTACAAATACATCCAAACATATTTTTGAAGACTTCTAAATTAAAACTGCCTTGCCAGATGGAGCATGTGCTTGTATGGATCTAGAGGAGTTGTAGCTGTCAGGGAGAAATCCTGGTTTCCTCATTAGATGATGGAACAGGTCTTATATAGGTCTACTTTTTATACCAATTTTTGCTGGGTATATCTACTTCAAATAATGGAAATCTACTGTATTCATTTTAAAATATACATAAACACCTCACGAATGGATTTCCTTTAACCTTAAATGAATTTTATTTAATTAAAACTTACTGCACTGGTTTTTATAAGGTCACCATTGTTTCAGGTTTCGGGGTATAAATTCCCTGCTATATCAAAATTGTTTTGGACATTCCTGTGTCAAGAATGCTTTGAAAGTAGATAGATTCTTTTCTATTACTAGAAGACAGTACCTATAGGGCAAATAGAAAGTGCACAGAAAATTGACGGAATTCAATTTGCTTCTGATTATGTAATGCATTTGTGTTATTATTTTATTAACTCTGATGTTATACAAGAAATTTCAGTAATCCAATTGTGTCTCAGGTTTAGCCCCTTAATGGGTTCCTTGACAAGGATGAGCTCATATAACTTACCATCAACTTATGTTCACTCTTCCTATGCAACTACTCTCAGTATTATGTGAATTAGATATTCCAATGGCTCGTTGCTCTTGCTCTCTCAGAGAGCACTTAAATGGATTTCTATTTCCTACTTAATAAATGTGCTGTAGTTTTCAGGTGGGAGTCCTAGAAACAAATTCTACTTTTGGAGAGGTCCAGAGGCACGTCAAACAATCTTCAGCACATTTCTGCTCAATTTCAGTGTGAAGGGGGAAAAAAAAAAAGTTTCCATGCTAGTAAAATGGATCCAGCTATGTGGTTTTGAGAATGGGCTACCTGCTCTGACAAATCCAATTCAGTGAATCTAAATGAACAACACTTAAGTACTACTCTTTGTCTCAGCACTTTAGACCTGTGTGGATGTTTTGATCCAATACCAGATCCATATGTTTCCAAATACTTTTTCTGCAGATAGTAGTAATATATTGAATCATGCTGGCTGTCATGATTAAGGGGGTGGGGAAGATTCTCCCACTACCTTTTTGTCCTTACTTCCACATATGTGTGATGGAGTAGAAAGTAAACATTTCATGCAGCTATATTTTTATGCTGGTTTTGACTGCCAGAAGGGAACAAATAAGAATATTTTGCACTCTTATTGAAGAATCTGGAATAACTGGAAGGTGCTGTTCCACAGTCTCTTCTTCCACCTTCCTTCCTCAAAACTTGACATATTACATACATGCTAGAGTTCACTGACTGTAACTTCTTTGCTGGCTCTTCCATGAGCCATGTTTCTTTTCATTAAGAAATTTGCTTCCTCAATAAAGGGTTATGGATTTTAAGTGAAGGAAAAACACAGTGGGGCTGTGATCTGGCTTTGATAAAACTTCAAGGAATTTGATTTGGTATTGTTTTGGTACCTTTATGTCTGTCACCTAAAGGGTATCATTCTTTCACAACAAACACAGACTTTCTTTTTTTCTTTTTTCAGCCAGTAATGTACCACCTAATATTGCATTCTCTTTCCGGTAATATTCTGATAGAAAAGAAGCATTTTCTTTTGATATAAAATTTTCTTTAAACAACCATGATTTCCTTAAATTTGGGAATTCAGACTGAACTGCTTTTTAGATGAACTTTGCTAGTCCCGTCTTCCATGTACAATTGGAACCAGAAGTACTAATTTACTAAGCAGATGTTGTGCTGGGGATAACTCAAAGTCATTTTGAAGAATTCAAACTTTCTTTGTCCACTTTAAATTTTGGGTTGGGAGTGAAAATCATCTTACTTGGGAGCTGAAAATGTTCCAAAATTTTAGCTAATCACAGCACACAGGTAACAAATTCTGTATAGTGTTATACTCTGTAACACTCTGCTGAGTGTTCACAGCAGCACTTGCAATAACTAGTTGCAAGCAATCTCACCATGTACTGACATACTTATTCATAGCAACAGTTTCTTCAACATTACTCCTCAAGGAAGGGACCTGTGCCTTTACATAGTGCTTTTTACAACAGAACCGGGATTCTGACTGTGGAGTCAAAAACTATCACATTACAAGTAACTGATAGATAGGTTTTTGCTTTGCATATTTGTGGATAATTTGCAGATGGAAGAAATGGCTGAACCTTTTGACTCAGTCTGAAGTGTGCAGTCTACTAGTAATATAAATAGGACAAAATTTATTGGTGTGAAGTACAAGATCGTTTCTGGAGTAACACAATTTTTCTCTGTAAGCTGAGAACCACTGGAAATGACAGATGAGGAGAAAGTCCTAGCTGTATTATGTGGTCACAGAGTGACTCTGTGTTATGATAAAGGAGAAAACAACCCCAACTCAAGGAAATTTCAAATGAGGCCACTGTAGGAGAGATGTTATTGTACAAGACCTTGCTGGAACCTACTTCATAATGCTGGGAAATAAAAACTGAGAAGGGGTAGTAAAGGGGTATATGGATAACACAAGCAACAGAAAAATTCTTACTTCTTTGGTGAAATTAAAGCTGAGAAAGGATCTAGTTCTATAAAAATCATACAGAATAGATTAATGGGGCAGGAAAATTAAGAATTCTCCTAGAATAATGATAAAGGGTGCAAACTGTGAATGTTTAGACTGGAATAAAGCTGATATGAATCTCTGAAAAAATCTCAAAAAATATTTGTTTTCAAGACTGAGTTGACATTAAAAACATGATTGTATGATGCTGTCCCTGTGATAAAAATGACAGGCTTCAGACATCCTTTACCATTTTGTTTGTATGTTGGTGAGTGCGTCTGTGTTAACCTACAAACTTCAGAAAACAGTAGCTTCGCTGTAATTTATTAAGCATTTTTTTTTCCTGGCACTTACCTTGCCATGAAGAGAAACAGCAATATTGTCAGCAGAAGTATCCTCCACCTGCTTTAAGCCAGGTCTGGTGGCAGCCCTGGAAGACAGCTTCTTTTCTCAGATGAAAACTTCTTTGCAGTAAAGATTTTCTTCCCTTGCACTCTGATAACTGCTGTTTGGAATGCTGTATTGATACGTGAAATGGAAAGACAAATATAAAACATGATCTAGCCCTTATTTGCAAAATTGAGAGTTATGTTTCAGCAGATTTGGATATTTGCTAGTTCAAAATTATTTGCATTCTCAACAGTGTCATTCATCAATTCCAGTATCATTTGTATACCTGACGAGATGGCAACCTTGGTTTCTTTATTTTTAATCCATGAAGCTTTTCTAGTTCATTGCTATTTTAAAAAATCCTACATTGACAGAAAGTTATTTCTAAAGGCAATGCAAACTCATGTACACCGGATTATAAAGATCTGCTGTAGTGAACAAGAGCAGCACAAGACCTTTGACTGTATTATGCCATGGGTTTATTTGTTTAAAACAGAAGTGATTTTAGATTGTTTGAAAAAGGTCCAATGCAGAGTATCTTTATGTCAGCTGTTATAAATTACACTAATGACAGAACAGACAGTTTCTCAAATAAAGATTTTTCTTCCAGTATGAAGTCTTTTACTATAATCCAGAGCTACTTGTTTCCTGTGCACTTGCTGCCACTGATTTTCTGCAGCCAGCTCTTGTTAGAATGTCTGTGCTCACTGTACAGAGAAACTGAATAGATTTACATCTCCTTTATGGCGTTGGACCCAAGGATGAAGTTGAAGCTTATGTCCTTCTTCTAGAATAGTTTTCTAACATTACTATTTATTGTTAGGTCTAATGTGGTCATCTTAAACCAGAACAGTCTGTAATAAAAGGCAGACCATGTGTTTTTCATTATTTCAAATTCTCACTTGTGCACAAAGTTCTTAAGCACTTGTGTGCCCTTAAAAGACTTTCTACACATCTATTGCTATGAATGTGCTTGCATCTTCTAAAAATCAGAGATCTAGGCAATAGTCTCAGGTAACAACATAGCATGCACCTAATTTAAAACATAAAATTGAGCTGTAGTTCCCACCTTGATCCTGCAATAGCTTTTGTGCAGACCCAATCAAAGAACTACTGAAATTAATAGGAGTCTTTCTCCTTACTTTGATAGGGCTTGGATTAAACTGCTGATGTTTAGAAGTACCTATTATTTTGCAGTGTTCCCATGTTAGCTGAAAGCCACCTGCCCCTCAAATCAACCAAAAATCACACTGGCACATCAGAAACATGCTAACTGTTCTTTGGATACAGCAATTCCTTGGGATATCTACTGCTTATGCCTGACCAGATCAGTTTCTATTAAAATTATCAAAATTTCATGAGAAAAGAAAATGAGTAGAAGAAAAAATATTTGTTAACAAATGATCAGGCAAGGGATGCTGGACTTGCCTATATGTTGAAAAAGGCCTTGTTTATATATGAATATAGTCTGATGAGAAGATATTTTGCATCTTGGAGACATAAGAAAATGGTTAAAGAATTTGGGGTCTTCTTTTTGAGAATTTGCTTTTGCTCTCTGTGACCCTGGCATACAAACTTTATGATGATTCCGGCAACAGTATCATACCTATATTTTTACTGGTGAACATATGAATATTTTATGTTCTTCTTCTTTTCCTTATCTTGTATACCCTCCTAGGATCCAGGAGTCTCTCTGAGGTAAGTAGGAAGCCAATGTTCAAAGATGGGTGAGGACAAGGAAGAGGTTAATTACCTAAATTACTGCTTGATGAAACTTACTGCATGCACATCTGCATGCTTTTAATTTTAGTGTAAACGTAGACTGCCAGCAAGTTCCATCTTTTGTTTTAGAGCATGATATTAGGATTTGAAATTCACATCTCAGTTGGCTTAGCTATCTGAGAGCCTATGTGACAGTGATAAGGGAACAAGGTACCTGATTCTATCATATTCAAGCCCAAAATTTGTTCTAGAATGTCTTAAACCTTGCCTGAACATGGGTTTTAGGTCAAACATGAAACAAGTGTATTATTTGACAACAAGCACAACACAACACAGATGTACCATCAGTTACATACCCAACATAGATCCAACACCTAACAAGGAAACAAGGTTTATTTAAAAATTACTGTATAAACTGGACATAAAATCATGATTTCCCACTATTCAGTTGCTCAGTGAACACTGGTTGAAAGTAGTGCCACAATTGCAGTAGAAGTTAATCTTGTGAAAATCTATGAAGGCAAAGGAATGTGAAGTTAATTAGGAGAGGGTATTAACTGTGTAACAGTAAAGACTCCTTTCTACTCCATAGTCATTCTTTATCACCTAGAAGAGATTTGATCCTTACCAATGTCTGAAATATGCAATTGCTAAGGGAGGCAGGATACCTATCTCAGGTAGCACAGCAATATAATCAGCATGTCAATCTCCATACATGCTGTACACATTCCCTGTGTATTACTCGAATAGAAAGTCTGTCAGAACAGAACCCTGGTCAGCCTTGAATCCCACATGTACATTTCAGTTAACTGAAATAAATTAGGAAAGAATTTAAAGTAAAAAATCTCTTTACCTTTAAAAAAAAAAAAAAAAAGAAAACAAACCCTCCAAAACAAAAAAAACAGACTTGTATTATGGAGATGCCCAGGAAACTGAGTTTTCAGATAAGAATGAAAAGACTGTTGACAGTCAAATGTCAAAGCTGTTTGATATCCTAAACTTTCAATAGTTTAATGTTCCCAGAAACTAAAAGTCAATTACCAAAATATCATTTGCACGTGGATAAATCCAATTGTAAGCAGAACAGAAAGAGCCCTGTAATTCTCAATCCAAAAAATGATGGTGGTAGTCCAACAAAAAATGCAGTTTCTGAGAGACAACTTTGTACGTTTTAGAACATATCACTCAACTAATGAATGTTCCAACCATTTCCTCCACAGCTGTATTAAAGGAAAGTAAACAAGTCACAGAATAAAATAAATAGATAAAAACTCAGGTTTCCAAAATGATATAGCTTCACGTCTTCATTTGTCTCAAACTTTTTTCATGTTCTACCACTCCTTTGAATGAGAGATTCACATTGAATGAGAGATTCACTACATGAACACATGTAGTAACAATGACAATTTTTTTTCAGTCTCAGGGACACCACAATCAATTATAAAAAATTCTTTATTTAGTAACAATGACAATTTTTTTTCAGTCTCAGGGACACCACAATCAATTATAAAAAGAATTCTTTATTTTTCTTTTTTTTGCCTTTTTTTAATAGGTGAACATATTACTTAAATCATTAACATATAAATCAACTTTCAGTGTCTCAGAGACATAGCAGAACCCTGCAGCAGGGCAGGCATGCTGCTCAGCATGTTTTGGCTCTGCAAAGGTAGCAGAGAGTCCCTGGATGTTTTTCACAAAAAGATGTTCTTGCCACAGGAAGGTTCCCAAAACTACAACTGGCAAAAGGTGAGATGAGTCCTCTTGTATCCCACAAGCTGCAGAGAAAAGGAAGCAAAAAAGAAAAGACGCTTCTATGGTGAACCCTCCTGGAAACCAGAGCCATCTGACACAGATAAGCACTAACCTAAAATTTATATATAATGACTCTCAAAATTGTGGAGCTGCAGATGTCCTCTCAGCTCTCTCAGGTCTGTTTCTGTCTGGTATCTGGGTAGATTTTCATGTAAAGATGAGGAGTACTTTTAGGGACACAATCATCAAAACCTTTTTATTAATTTCTTCTTGTAAAAATTATCTCAGGAATTCATATATCTGTGGAATGTAAATCTCAGCCCATTTAACCAAAAGGCAATTTCTAAATCCAACCACTGTTTTTTATTCCCTATGTGAAGACTTTCTAAATGTAGATTTCAAAATGTCGTACTTCCAGTAAGTCTATTCTAAACTTGCTCATGAAAAGAAATTGCACAGAAACCTTATGTTAAGAAGCTGACCAGCAGTTTGTTTCAGCACCAAAGACAGAAAACAAAAGTCTGCGTTAACCTACCCGTCCATAAATCCAATAACGGGGCAGCTGTAACTTGATATGCTTAGAACTAGCTGTATTTTACAGAAACTTGAAACAACCCCACATAGTAAAGCACTGTAGCAACACATTGCCTTCCTTTTGTTCTTTGCAGACTGATTTATGATAAGGACATTGTGCTTCCTCTAGAGATCAGAGCACATTCTCTCTGAGGGTCTGCTGTGCAAAAAAAGCGGGGGGAAGAAAAAGCAATCAGGTAGCTTGGCACCCTGCCAGAGTTCTCATTGACTCCCCACATGTGCAGGCTACCTGGCTTTCCTCCAGGCCTGGAAGATACTATCTTTAAAAGATGAGATGCCAAAGGCCTATCGACCATACAGACATTTTCCAGGGCACACTTCTTACCTCTGAACAGGTCAGAATTAAATTTAATGTGCTGTCTTTAGGTTTTCTGTATGAATTTATCTGCAAGTGAGACATTTCCTAGACAGCTGCAAAAAAGAGAGAGTTCATCCAAGGGGATGGAATTAACTGAAAGAAACACTCAGGCAGAAACTTAATCCAAGTAGATAATCTCTATAAATTCTTCAGTGAGAAAAAAATTTTAAATTTATATTCCCCATCTAATGCTCTGCTCTTGAGATCTTAAAATACTTAAGGGTAATCAATAGAAAAAAGCACGGGAACAATCCTTTGGAAGAAATGCAGAACTTTCTACTGCATAGATTTTGTTATTTTTTTCTCATGTTGAACAAAGTGAATTAAGAATGACATTGAAGATGCTCTAGATGTGATTATGGCTCACCTTCACTCAGACATTGTTTATACAACTGCCATTACATACATTAATTTGGAGAAACTAACTTGCAATTTCTTATTTTCAGGCTGACATGCAGATTCAGTTTTTATTACTGTACGATACTTTCTGCGAATCCATATATAGAAAGGATTCTGTAGAAATGTTTTGAGAGCCCAAGTACTCAGTCTCTGGTGAATAAAAACATGTCTTAAATCTAATAGTTTATAACGCTTTGCAGATATAGCACTGTGAACAGCTAAACAATACTTAAACTACAAAACAATTAAAAAAATGTTAGAAATTCTGTGGTATATTTAAAAAATGTGGTAACTGCTCTTATTTTAGAGGACATTCTGGAGTAGAGCTTCTGTCTAGGATTTTAGCACTCCATTAAGTACCAACACACTGTCAGAACTGAATGCTGATATTTATTTTTAAGCATACATGTATCCTGATAAGCACAGAAACAGAGATGAGGGAAATTAAATGATTAATTCATATTTATTTTATTTTTTTGTTAGGTTGTAAATGAAAACCATTGTTGTAACATTGCACAAAAATGTGTGGATTTTATAAAAAGATCAAGTCTCCTTTCCTTTAGAAAATGTTCAGAAACAGTGACTTAGGGATGCAGAAAATATGTTCAGATCAATCAATCTCATATACAAAAAAACTTCCAGTGTAGTTGTTTAGATTTTATAAAAAATGCTTCCTGGCTGAGGGAAATGGTTTTAGTCAGATATTTTTCATTAGTATGGGAGATAATATTAATGTGTAATTTTATAAAAAATAAGTTGTACTGAGTCACTGCTATGCAATGGAAATTTTGATATTTTCTGATTCTGTGAAAATTCCTGATGGTGGAATTGAAAAGGTGTTTTAAAAGTAAGCGGCCTTTTAGCTTTCCTAGATTTATGCATCGTACAAATGTACATACATTACTGTCCCTCCCTTTATTTAAAAAGTTTGTTTTGACCCGGTAGTCATTATAACATTCTAATAAATAAATCTAGACTGGAAAAAGTTTTCAATTATTTTTTTATTGTATTGGAAATTTTGTCTCTTGTTTTATATACTTCAATTCTGTTTTAGATAGTACATCAGCACCCAGCAATGTGCTTCAGTACATGCTTAATTTCTGTTAAAGTTATGTGCTTCTCTGATTTTCTTTGTAATGGCAGAACAGGTCAAAGAATCCTGTGATTCCTGAGAGTATTAATCTGTTCTTGTAATGTCTGTATCTAAGGTTAAATATCTCTGACAGTGTTTTCTGTAGCAAGGGGACTGCATTCAGGTAGAATTCTAAAACCTTATCTTCCATCACTAAACCCTAAGTTTGCTTCAGCTGCAGGCAAAAGCATGAGGAACAAAACTAAATCACAGAAAGACAAAGCAGAGCAAAGCAAAGCAAAACAAGATAAAATAAAATAAAATAAAATAAAATACACTTTAAAATGTTCCATTTAAATTGTTCAGGTTTCTTTCATGAGTTTTTGGTCTCCCATACCTTATGAATATATCTTAATATCCCTGAACAGATGTTTAGAGGGCTACTCAGATGTAGCAATCATAAAACAAACAGTGACTTCCCAGTATTTCTCTGATTTTGAAATGAATCGTTCAATTCATATGTATTATTTTCTCTTTGCTACAGTAATTTCTGAAGGTAAACAATTTCTGCCAATACCACGCCTTAAAAAATATATATTTGAGTTTTGAAAGGTTTATTTGCTGGCATACTTACAGAAGTTTCTGGAGGTCAAAATGAAATGAGATTAGGAGGGGTATTTCAGATAAGTACCCATAAGATATTATTCTTACTTAAAATGGCTTAAATTTTTGGTCTGCACAGTTGGCAAGATTCCTGCTGTTTTCTGTTTGGTCAGTATACCACACTAATAGCTTTTGCTGTTTTAGTTTTAAACTTCATTCTTCAGGTTTGAGGCCAAAAAGTATAAAGTTGCGTAGAGGTGAAGGGAATCAAACAAGGTAACAGAATGTATTTCCATATTAAAAGGATGCATAATGGCAGAAAACGTAATGTTACTCTGGAAGGCAGTGACTTGAAAAAAGGGTCAGGATTGACTAGCAACTGGTATTTGCTCTAGTGAGATGATGTAGTAAAATGGACTAATGAGTGTCTTGGATACATAATCTGGATTAAGGTGAGGCCAGGATAATACAATAAAATGCAACACTGTATTTTTCATTAGTGACGTACGTAGACTCTTTTTATCTTTTTAGTTACAAAACTGGTCATATTTTAAAAAGGATATTAAAAGTTTTGGGGAAAATAATTCATTAATTATTTAATATTGATGGTCTACAATCTGAGATTTAATACAGCTAATTTATCACCATGGAATTAGAAGATGACTAGTGTACAGTAGATAAATAATTTCTAAAGATAAAAACAGTAATATGAATGGATACTACAGTATTTATTAGTTTAGGGGAAGACAACAAAATGAGAACTTTGATGCTGAAGCCACATATTTGACTGTTACAAAAAAGAAGACATTCACTTTAAAACAAGAGACATTACCTCCTCGAACAGACTACTGAACAAGGTAGTTGATTTTCCACCTCTTAATAGCTTTAAATCAAGATGAAATGCTTTTCTGCAAGAGTTGCTTTTGGTAAACACAAGCTATACTTCAGTCAAAGACAAGCTATTGGTCTCAAAAGAGATTTAATGAGATGAAAGGAAATAACGTGATACGATGGCACAGTATAATAGTTCTCTGGCCTTAAATGCCATAAATTTATGAAGCCACAAAAATGTATCTTACGTTCTTTTATGAGATGCATTTAGTGTGGATATTTCTGTTGCACTTCCTATTTTCACCCTTTCTAAATATAATACTTGCATTCTTATAAGTAAATTGTAGTAAGTAAAAGTGTAGTAAGTAAAAGTAGTAAAAGTGTAGTAAGTAAAAGTGTAGTAAAAGTAGTGGATGAGGGAAAGGCTGTGGATGTGGTCTACCTGGACTTCAGTAAGGCCTTTGACACCGTCTCCCACAGCATTCTCCTAGAGAAGCTGGCGGCTCACGGCTTAGACAGGTGGACTCTGCGCTGGGTCAAAAACTGGCTGGACGGCCGGGCCCA
>NW_008794408.1:403303-424683 GCF_000699145.1 Aptenodytes forsteri | reverse complement strand
TCTGATGAGGAATGGCTGAGGGAACTGGGGTTGTTTAGCCTGGAGAAGAGGAGGCTGAGGGGAGACCTCATCGCTCTCTACAACTCCCTGAAAGGAGGTTGTAGCGAGGTGGGTGTCAGTCTCTTCTCCCAAGTAACAAGCCATAGGACGAGAGGAAATGGCCTCAGGTGGCTCCAGGGGAGGTTTAGATTGGATGTAAGGAAAAATGTCTTTACTGAAAGAGTGGTGAAACATTGGAAGAGGCTGCCCCGGGAAGTGGGTAAGTCCCCATCCCTGGAGGTATTTAAAAGACGTGTAGATGTGGTGTTTAGGGACATGGCTTAGTGGGCATGGTGGTGTTGGGTCGACGGTTGGACTCGATGGTCTTAGAGGTCTTTTCCAACCTTAATGATTCTATGAAATTGACACATTAAACCAGTGAAGTTGAGGGCATGTTATGTATAATATTTACAAGTATGTAAATATTTTATTTCAGTTCAGTAACCTGGTGAAAACAACTGTTAGACTGCTAGATGGTTATGTTCTTTATATTTAACTTTATTTTAATTAATTAAGCAATATTTACTATTTGTATTTAGTTATACTAAACTTATTTTAAGAAGTAAAAGCAAGAAGAAAAAATTTTCTAGTGAAACCTTTAACTGAGGTCAAGCTCAGAGGAGTAACACAAACGTTTACTGTTCCAGTTCTAACAGTTTTCCTGTCTAATTGTTCATCTATGAGGGTTTTTTTCATTTTAGTGTTATGACATGCACTCTGTGGATGAAGAAGGTCTATACCATCATCAGTGATGAACATATTTGAAAATGACCCTTTACTCTATCTAAATTTTTATTCCTAGTTTTTTTAATCCTCATCTACATTTCCTCCTTTTTCTTTTATATTTTCTCTTATATGGATCAATTGAACTTAACATACTGGATGATTTGGTTACGACATTGTCCTTCAACAACTGTACAGCATGTAAAGTATCAATCAACTATGTGTTATCAGCTGTTGCTTTTGACATGCTGTTACCTAAATTGTCCTAATACATCCATGCATACGGCTATAGTGATTGTGTATTTTTAAATCACAGCTTATAATGTTTGTTTCATAAATGCATATCTTAGTTTATAGGTTAGCTATTACTATGCCTGACTAAAGGACTTAAAGAGAAAAGATTTAGGAGAAAAGCAAGGAAGGAAAGAAATGTAGAGCTAAGGCTCCTTCAAAAAAAGCGTGAAAACTGTGAAAACTGAAGGATGCCCCTGACAAATTTCAAGTAGTGAAGATTAAAGGTGATTTTAAAACCTTTAAGGAGGAAAAGGGGAGTCCTGAGCTGTTCTGTTCAGGTTAAGCTTCTACAAGAGAGGCTGGATGAGCCTGTTAGTATATCGATGCTGATGAAATGGTTAGGAGAGGACTGTGGTTCAGAGACTTATTCTAAGAGAGTTCATCTCACAGACCTACGGAAAGAAGATGATGGTGAAATTTGTTCCCAGACAAGTTGACAGGGGAGAGCCTGACCCTCTTTGGCCAAGTCTCTCAAGATTCAGGAGGAATTTCAGATTGACAGAGTGTCTCATCATTTTCTGTGCTGGGGCAGTCTACCACATCTGAAACTGATTCAATTTCATGGTATCACAAGCCACGCTTATCTCAGTGTACTCTGCCTAGGTTTTTGCTTTTTCTCATAACCATATTTCTGTCTGCAGAGAAAAGGTCCTGCATTTTAACTTGGAACTTTTGCCCTTCATGTGTCTGTTTTCATAGCATGCCCACTGGGGTGAGAGTATCCAAGGCGTGAGAAGCGTCTGCCCTATTGTCTAGTTTGAATGCAGATTACTGTCTACAAGTGACTTGCCATTTCTATTTTGCCCACGTTTTCTCTTGGCTTTCTCTCCCCCAAATCATAACAAATGCTGATGTCTTTGTTCCTTTGCTCATACTCTAGCCACTGTCAATCAATCATAGCAGTCAGTAAATACAGTTAAATCATGTCACTGGCTACTGCTTAATCAAGCAAACGAGACTGAGAACAATCTCTTGACTCTCCCTTCCCTACTGTGGCAATGTCACTGTTTCATTGCCCATCAATAGAATGTTTTCCCAAAGAATAAGCAGTGTCAATTTGGGTAACTAGCCCATGAAAACACATTCATACTAAATAATTCTGAAGCCAAAGCTCTTTTACTATTTTTTTTCTGGTTAATTAGTGAGTAAAAGACAGAAACCCTGTTATAGCCACGAAAATCATGTTTGAGTGTGCTATTTATTTGACAGACCCAAGTAGGTGAATTGTGTAGCCACGGAACATCACGGGGAACTTGAGGAAAGATGGAGATGTGAAAGGCCCTTTTGCAGAGATCTTGCACCTTCTGAAAGACTGCAAATATGCCATTTTGGGTTGAAGCTGTATGCAGCCTTGTTTCTTGGCTTTCTATTGCCGTAAGCCTGATGGCAGTGGAGATGACTGTCTCTGAGTGGGAGACTGCATATTTACTTAGGGAAATGTGAAAAACATTCCCTGCAATCTACCCAAAGCGTTTCACCAGAACTTGACTCAGTGGAAACTTGGTCTGAGAAAATGGTCTAAAGGGAAATCTGAAGTTCTCTGCATGAAGTGGTAATAGTGGTGGCTGCAGAAAGTGTGCAAACCAGATTAGTAAAGATTTTAGAGGACTTAAAGTAGATCCATCTAAAAGATCTCCTCAAAATAACAGATTAATTGATGATGATTCTTTTTGCATAGATCTGCATCTTGCATGTTTCTGTAGTGATCCTATCATGTGTAAAACAGCACACTGTGGATGCCTGAAGTCAAGTAGTCAATGTATTTTGGAGATTGCAAAGCTGAAATCCAACAGGAAAAATAAATAATTGAGGGTTATTTTCATCAGTTAACATAGTCCAGTGTTTCTTTCCACAGACAATGCTGAAACTATCTTCTTCAGAAATTGAATCAATGTAATGCTGAGTCACAGCATTATGCCAAGTGGAAGCAAGCAAATAGGCAAATAAAAACCAGACAATCTCCTCTAGCAGAGAAAAGCAGAAGAAAAGCAAAAAAACCCCACAGGAAATCCCTCTTTAGATTCACTCCAGTGAGGTTTGCAAGTATTTGAAACTACATGTAAGTCATAATGTCTACCATTAACAAGCCAATAATGAAATGGAGAGTGATAAAGAAATCACTAGTATTTCAGTTTTCACTGTAACTATGCTGCGGTTTAACTGAGCACATTTTAATGCACAAGTCTCCTCACAAATATCAGTCAGGAGGGCTGTGGAGAAAGAAACACTGAAATGTCACTGAGAGTGTGAACATTTATACAGTTTCAGTGGGAAAAGCCAATGAGAACAAAAGATTAAGGTGGACAGAAGTATGAAGATAAACACAGTGATGAAATACAGGTGCAATAAAAGACAATGTTTTTGAATTAGAGGGGGATAGTTTTTGTATTTCCTGTTTCAGATGAAATTGGGAACTATTAGAATTAGCAGAAATGTTCACTGTACAATCTTTTCTAATTATAAGAATAAAGATGTTAAAATCACTGAAGAAAGCCTTTTTGTCCTCTTAATATTAGGTGAAACAAAGCAATTTATGCTTTACCTATTTACTCACATACCAATTATGGATTCCAGAGAGCTTGTCCTCAAGTTACTGAAGCTGACCAAAGTTACTAACTTCTGAAAATTTAGTCCACCACTGCATATAGCTTACTTGTATACTTAGAAGGTGTTTGCATCTTACCTGCTCCCCAACCCTTGGCTAAGTTCTATTTTTATTTACACACGTGGAAATTGATTTATAAATTTAATTTTATAAACTATTAAATTATTTATACACAAACTAGAAATATAAATTACACCTGTGTACCTGAAAGTAGGACTTGGTTCACTGCATTCAGATTAATCCAGACATCACGATGGAAAAAAAAAAACATTTTCTTCTGTCTCAAACACATGAGCAATTGAATTTTATCTGTAAAACTCATCATGAAAAGCAATTTTAAATTTTTAATTTCTCAGTTATTTGCACACATAAAATTTTGTATTTCCAGGCATAAGAATTTGTGCCTTAAAAGCCTATGTATTAATTTAAATAGGAATAGAAATGTATCATAATTCACTAATTAATCAAAAACAATCAGGACAGCTCCAGTTTAGAGCACTCATAATTTATTCATAAAATAACAAAGTTTATAAGATATCTAGCTGATTACAATAAAATAAGTAGCAAGCTTCTGGGTATCACAATATGGTCACAAATGTTCCATAAGTACATTAAAAGATGAAGTTAACTGAAACACAGAATCACAGAATGGATGAAATTGGAAGGCACCTCTGGAGATCATCTAGTTCAACCCTCCTGCTCAGAGCAGGGTCACCCAGAGCAAGTTGATCAGGGTTGTGCCCATTTGATTATGAATATCCCCAAGAACAGAGACTCCACAACCTGCCTGGCTAGGTTCCTGTGTATGACCACTCTCACAGGGAAAAAAAAAAAAAAAATGCTTTTTTCTTATGTTTAAGTGGAATTTCCTGTGTTTTAGTTTGTGACAACTGCCTCTTGCTCTGTCATTGGACACCACTGAGAAGAGTTTGGTTCCCCCCCATCAGATATTTATGTATATTGACAAGATCTGCATGAGCCCTCTCTTCTCCAGGCTGAACAGACCCATCTCTCTCAGCCTCAGCTCATGCCACAGATGTTCCAACACCTTCATCATCTTCACAGTCCTGCACTGGACTTGCTCCAGTAAGTCTATTTCTCTCATGTACTGGGGAGCCCAGACCTGGACCCAGCACTCCAGATGTGTCTCATCAGGACTGCGTAGAAGGGAAGGATTGTTTCCCTTGACTCGCTGGTGAAGCTTTTCCTAATGCAGCCCAGGATACTGCTGGCCGCCTTTGCCATGCGGGCACATTGCTAGCTCGTGGTCAGCTTATTGACTACCAGGATCGTCAGGTCCTTCTCTGCCAAGCTGCCTTCCAGCCAGTTGGCCCCAAGTGTGTACTGGTGCATGGGGTTATTCCTCCCTAGGTGCAGAACTTTGCATTTACCTTTGTTGAACTTCATGATGTTCCTGTCATCATTTCTCCAATCATCTGGTGTATCAGCCACTCCTCCCAGTATTGTATTGTCTGCAAATTTGCTGAAAGTGCACTCTGCCCCATTGTCCAGATTGTCAAAGAAGATGTTAAATGCTCTTGGTGCCGATATCAACCCCTGGGGTACACCACTTGTGGCTGACCTCCAGCTGGGCTCCATACCACTGATGATAACCTTTTGAGTCCAGCAATTCAGCCCATTTTTGAATCACCTCACTGTCCATTTATCTAGCCCATACTTCATCAACTTGTCTATAAGGAAGTTATGGGAAACAGTGTCAAAAGTCTTGCTAAAGTCAAGACAACATCCACTGCTCTCCCCTCATCCACTGAGCCAGTCATCTCATCGTGGAAGGCTATCAGGTCAGTCAGGCATAATTTCCCCTTCATAGATCCATGTTAACTACTCCCAATCACCTTCTTGCCCTCCATATGTTTGAAAATTGTTTCTGGATCGGTTGTTTCATCAGTTTCACAAGGTGAGAGGGGTCAGCCTGTAGTTCCCTGGAGCCTCCTTCTTGCCCTTCCTGAAACAAGTGGCATTTCCTTTCTTCCAGTCCTCAGGGACCTCCCTTGATCACCATGAGCTTTCAAAGGTGATCAAGAGCGGCCTTGCAAAGGTATCGGCCAGCTCCCTCAGCACTTGTGGGTGTGCCCATTCTGGTCCCATGGACTTGTGTGTGTTCACTTCATTTAAGTCGTCCTTAACCTGCACTGAGGATAAGCCTTCATTGCCCCAGACTTTGCCAATGGCTTCAGGAACGTGGGATTGCTGTAGCAAGTCTTATACCTGTAACAACTGAGATGAAGAAGGCATTGAGTGTCTCTGCCTTCTGCCTCACACCAAGGATAATTTTAAATTATTGGGGTCTAGTTATGAATTGTGTTCTATTGCACGCAGTGCATACAGCATTAGAAAAAATTTAAAAAATAATGTTTTCACATTTCAATATACAAAGTACTGTAGAACATAGACTTAAATACAGTTGTTTTGGGAGCTGTTCTACGGAACCTATTGATTTTTATGAAACATAAATACCTAAGTTACAGAATTCTATATGAAGAGAGTTTTCCCTTCATTTAGCAAAATAAAAAAACTGACCTCTTCATTCAGTAAAATGTGACCAAAACTGTTGCTTATTTATTCAATTTCTCCAATAATAGTCACATTTACATTTTATGGAGTTGATGCATATATTGCTGAGTTAACTGCAAGGTACAATATTGTGATTGCTGCTGTGTTTGCGATATGTTTCTGCTTAGGTATCAAATACTTTCAAGTGTAGTACTTCCAAGATCATAAGGTTTGATTTTATGTCATCCAATTTTAGAAATCTGCTATGCAGACACCTTTATTTGAATAGTCATTTAGATTCCTTTCAGAGCCTTTAGAAGGAAAGTGTACTTATGGAGCACAATTCATCTTACATGTATTAGATGTTTCCATTAGGATGAGACAACTTATGGGAAAAATATTGATTTTTATCTTCTTAATAAAATTGGTAAAAATCTCCTTTTTGGCATAAAATGGTGACATTTTTCTGTTATCACAAAAAAGATCTTGTGGTAATAAGGGAATGTGTACCATTACAAAGAAAAGAGTATATTATTAGCATGCAATTCTGAGATTAAAAAATCAACAGCAATATTCTCCCACCTTTTTCCTCTTTTTTCCCTGTTTGACAATGCTAATAATACAAACCATTATCTTTTCAATTTAGCTAGCTTCTGGGTTATTGCTCACAAGCTAACCCTTCTTTGGCTTTTGACTATAGTGAATAAGGTTAAGCTAGGAGGGGTAGGTCCAAAACCAATGGTAATAAAGCAAATTACCCATATTTTAGGTTCCATGTCATTGTTGAATATCTTTCTGTAAGAAGGGCTTTTTTTCTGTGTGAAGTGCCCAGGGTTTTTTTTTTTACATTTTTTTCCTCAAAGGAATTTGCAAATGCATAAAGGTGAACAGTCTTGTATCATGGAAAATTAAAGTAGGATGGAAACTTCAGGAAAGAATGATGGAAAAGGCTAAGACGTTATTTTAAGAAGTCTGCTCTCCAAAGCTTTAAAAGGAAAAGAGAGGGAGAGTAAAGGAACAAAAGTCTTTATTTCTTGGGCACCAATGTGAGAAAATGAACATCAGGAACTGACTTATTTCTTAAAATTCTCCCAGGGGAATACAGGGGTTACTTATAATTATTGTTTTAATACATATATTTGTGTATATGTACATATTTGACTTTGAAAAGTGTCATCTGTTATACAATATGGTGAAAACTATGTATAGTATCAGTCAAGTGGCTGTGTGTGGGTGTTCAATATATATGCATGTTGTAATAATAATGTGAAATTTAGAGAGGTTGTTTTTCCTTTTCATTGTTCTCATATTTGCTTAAGCTTAGAGCAATATCTTTAGTATTTACAAAAGGCTAAGAAACCCACAGGCGAGAAAATGGAAGTCACAGGAAATCATAGGCAAGTCTACCAGTTGCAATGCTGATATCCTGATAGGAGATGAAAGTTATTTCTTCATGATCTTTTCATTATAACAATGAAATTTATGCTTAAGGACTTTTCAAATAGCTATAGACCGAGATCCATTGACTAGTGTCTGAGTGTATCAGCCGAGTAAGTGGTCCATATCTTTAATTTTGTAACCATTTTACTATTACAAAGAGAGAGATTTTATTTTTTATATCATGATTTCAATAATCGCATACTAATAAAAAATGGGGCATCAAAACCCATAAAGCTACCCTCTTTCATTTCAAAATACATGTAAGAAATGCACTACAAAGATTGTTAACCTTGACCTTACTTTCAGCTTGGAAAGAAAACCGTATTGTTTTGCGTCTAAGCACCGTTATTTTTATTGAATCATTGGTTGCATTGGTGAAATAGTCACTTTACAGAATTAGTCTGCAAATGAAAGCCACGGACTAGCTAATTTTAAATCACATGTTCCTTGTCAGTTTTCCTAATTGTTCTAAAATGCAAAGAAACCTTCTGCCAGCCCCTTATTTGCTCCTTTCTTGATAGATTTTCTCATGTACTGAACACTTAAGGAAGTTACAAGATAAAATACAGTTTCCTTGAAGCACAAATTATAAATTTTTGTAGGAAGAAAATATTTCTTTGGGCATTTTTCTTGGTCTCCAAGGAGCTGGATACTGTAGTGGATAGGCCATCATTTGTCTTTAAATTGTCTGAAGTCCATTCTGCAAAGACAAATGGGACATGAGTTAGAATTCAGGTGAGGTACTTTTAATGCATCTATCTCAGTGATATTTAATTAATGACCAGCAGTACAGAAGTGCACATTTCCAGTTGCCAGGTGTCTAAGAACTAAGACCAGGTATAATCCAAATACAACCATTATGCCATTTAAGAAGATATGTGAATAGCTGAAATCTTTTAATCTAAATCTAGCGTATTTCAGGGTTTCATCCCATGTTTTTAAATGCACCATCTTGATGGTCTATTTGAGGCTGATTCCACAGTTTGAAGGTGTCTCTGGTATTCAGGACACTGCAGCTCAACTTTGTTACAACTTGTTTCCAATGTATGCCTGTGCATGTCAAAGATTTATTTATGTATTTATTCCTGGCTGTATGGGTGGGAGCATTCTTTGCTGCACCCCAGATGAGTAAGACATAAACTGTGTCTTTTCAGGGAGTTTTTTACTTTTATTTCTTTTTTTTTCCTTGTGAAATAATTGATTATTCTCAACGTAGTAACTTTCTATTCTCTGTGTGCACGAGTGTGAGATTGTTCTTGCTTTCTCCTTTCCCTAGTTTCAGCCTCAGATTTTCTTCCATGCCTTTTCTGTTCCCATGACTGTGCCATAGCAGAAAATGACATAACATTGTGTTCTTCATTTACACCCGAGATGCACGGAGTCATCTTCATTCCAAACTTTAATTTATTGTGTTTATTGTAAAAGCTGTAGCTGAGTTGATTGCAGAAATTTGCAATTTGTTTAAGATATCAGTTATATATCTGGCTTGAATGCAAGTTGATACTAAGCACAGTAAATGTTTCTTGAATTTTTTACTTTATGTGGTTAATTCCCTTGTAAAAACCCTAACAATAACTGACATAAGTGACACTTCATGAGTCTAAGAAGGTAGTGACAAGATATATCCCTTATGAGTTTGGGAGAATACTATAAAACCAAATTCCCTTAAACTGTTAATGCAATTTCAAAGGGCATGCAGTCTACTATTGATAAGACATGACAACAAATAAAACATAAGCTAACAGTCAACAGATGCCAGCAGTTAACCAAATTTTTCTTTAGTCTAATTATTAGTTAGGTGATAGCATACCTAAAATATAATCATCATTATACTGCACTAGGTACTAGAAGTCTTCTATGTTCTAAAGAAAATTGCTTTTAGTTAATAACAAAATCAGTAATCATGCAGAAACTTTACTTTCCATTAGCAGTAATGGACAAGCTCAATTGTCTTGTTACAGTTACTCAGTAAAGAATCTAAACAGAGCATCCTTTTTTTCATGTGATATTGGCAATATTAATCTGTATCAAAGAGTATTATCAGTGTTTAATGCTCTTTCACAGACCAAATCTGGTTGAATAATGAAAGAAAATATTTTGGGTTATTTGACTGGATTCCAAATAGCTGTTCACTTTGGCAATATCCATTCACTTTATAATTAAAGGATTTTCATTCACACAGTGTTTAAGGAAGGCTAGTTCTTCACATTCTTTTGCTGTTTGTATCTGAATAAGACTACTGCCTAATGTTTATTTGTTTTCTTTTGTTGACCATTATTCTGTGACAGCTTTTTTTTCCAAATCAGTGCAGAAGAATATCTAAGCAATGTGATTTACATTAGGAATGGTAACTGGCAGCAACAACAACAACAAACCATATTAATAAAAGAATATGTTGAACTTCCCCTTTCACAGGGATTCCAGACAGAAGCACCTTTCAATTTTTCTCAGCACTTTCCAGGAATACTTTTAGTCATAATTTTTCTAGGAAATCTGTCTTTACAGAAAACTTACTTCTAAAAGACGTTTTTTATCAAAATGAGGGAGGATTTGAATTACTTATAAATAACTCAACTCTAAGGGTAAGTTGAGTTATTTCGTGTACAGGAAAAATGAATTCTTAATCCTGAAGAGCAGTGTGGGAGAAATCATGATCGTATTTGTGGGAGACAGACATAAGGAGAAGGGATTCTGATTGCCAGATGGTAAGGCATTAGCATATTCCATTGGCTTTTTATGTCATAATGTGCCTTAACACTGCTCCTAATTCTACTTCCTACAGTTTATTTCATTAGAATCCAATCCTATTGTAAGTGTTGCTCAGTATTATGTCTGGGATATCACCTAAGGGTGTCCCAGTAGTAACACTGTTGCTAGTTCTTTCCGAAAAATAATCTTTCCTGCAGAGTGTGAACAAAGTGAGGTGTTTGAACAAGCATAAGTATTTTCCAAATCAACAGAATTTCTTAGATTTTGAAACTTAGACCAAGGGTAGATATTGCCTATACTTTTTTCCTGTTTAGGGAGGGACAGGGGTTGGTTTTTTTGGTTTTGTTGTTTTTTTTTTCCCCCCCTTAAATTAATACACTGTACATACCTATTTATTACAGATGTTTTGTTTTTCCTAGCAGTGAGGATCCAAGAAATTTTCTTTAATTCTGCTCACAAGTCTGAAAAGACTGTGCATATATGGGAGCATATGTTTTGTTATGTATATATTTTGTACCACAGACAAATTGCTAGTTTTCTTAATGAACACATTACACTCTCAAAGAGTAATTATGTATTTGTCACCATCTCCTTCCATTGTCAATCACTATAAAGTGTTCCCTATAGGCCCATTGAACACAGACTCCCTGTGAAATGAAGCATTGCAGTCAGGCAGTTTGAAAAAAAATATTACCACCCTAGCAGATGGAACATCAGTAATTTAGTACTAATCAGCTCAACTGGTTTTACAGAGTTTCTGCCTTTAATGTTCTGTGCCTTCATTGTGTGTGATTTACATCTGACTTGAGTGTAGCTTCAAAGGCTGGCAGCTATCAGTAGCCGACTGATACTATCTCTCTATCATTAGATCCACCTTGTAAAGCAGTCCCAAGATTTGGTGACCAGGAAGACACAGATTTTGCAGCACACCTGTAAAATGAGTTTCCTTATGCTACACTGAACTGTGATTAGGTAGATAAAGGGCAGTTTGCATTGCAGACCACCAGGCAACCATGCTGTTATCCTGTCAACTTGCAGGGCTGGGAAGACAGATGAAGACAAATAGTATCTTGCTGAGCCACCTTTGCCCAGGCAGAGGTGAATGAAATGTCAAAGTTAGGGCCTTTCCTGGACTACACCAGCTGCTATCTTTTCATGAGAGCATCAGTTACTACAAACATTTGAATTATGATTAATATCACCATCTTTTTGTCAAAGCTGTTAAAATTTGCCTTTAATATAAGGCTATACAGCATTTCAGGGAACTTTGGATTAGTTTCTTCAATGATTTTTTCTTTTCACTTTAGTTTTACTAAATATATTGTACCAACTGAAGCGCTGACCTTTAACAGACAGGTATACCTGTTAGACTACACTCACCTGTGCATACTGCTCTCATTGTAGTAACTGATAATTTATTGTCTTCCTGAAAGAAGAGCACCATTTTTAAATTATTGATACATACTTGCAAATTGAAAACCTGTGGAATGAGTAAGTATATGTGTGTGTGTGTGTGTATATATATATTTGCATACACCACAAAATACATATAACCCTATATGTAGATCTGTCTTTAAAAAAGCTTCTGTTTTTAAATTTCATACTGGAAGTTAACAATACCACCTGAAGAACATTCAGCTTTTAAGTTTTATATAGACATTGACACAATGTTATCACCTGCTGAAATTTTCTTCCCACTTGTATTTTTTTCATTTTTAACATATTAATAAGGCTATTTGCCTTGGTACATTTATAGGAATTCAAATAGTTTGTAGACATATAGAAGATAAGACTCAGCATTTTTACAAGTGTGGGAAGGACCTGGTGTATCTAATTCAGGCACTTGGACCTATGCTTTTAAATGACAGGTAAAGTAGTTCTGGAGTCATTGCTAAGTTCCCAGTACAGTCAATGGAAAGAGAAAGGAATGTTTGAAGGTCTCCAGGGAGAAATTCTGAGCCCAAACTTAGATGTCTTCAAATGTTAAATGTGGACTTCGTAGTGCTTTGAGTTTGTGTGTGTGTGTATGTGTGTGTGTTTTAACTCATGTATGGGTAAGGCCAATTTGCTTCCATTCACACTGACTATGGCCCAAGCAGTTCTCTTGATAGTAGTGAAACTTAACTGTAGACTACTCGTTAGTATGAGAAAGGATATCAATGGGGGGCCAGTCTGGCATTGCCTCACTTATGCTGATTAAATTTTTATTCAATAAAAATCAATTTAGAAGTTCCCCTTCATGTCAGTGGGACTAGGTTTTGGCACTTAGCTCAGGAGTTTGACTTTCACATATTTGCAGAAAAAAACTGAGAATGTTAAACTACATGTGATGGTCTTAAAAAATCATACCATCCTCTGACTGCTCCATGGCTATTAGGATTTGCAAAATAGGCCTCCAGTTCCTTTTGGCATAACCAGAAAAACTATACAGAATGAAAGATATGAGAAAAATGTGAATAAAATGTTTAGATAAATATTTTGAAAAGAATTCCAGGAAAAGAAAAGTATAATGCTTGATTATGGAGAAATAAAGAAACTTTTCTCCCCAGAATGTGAAAAGAAAGAGTTGAAGCCAAATCAAATACTAAAAGTGTATGCGTCGAATATCAACCTTGAAATCCATCTGTCTTATATCCTTTCACTTGCTGTGTTAGAGACATGATGGCATTATTGGGAAAGAAACAAAACAACAACAAAAAACCCCACATAAACTTTCCCTGCCCTTTAGGGAGCAATCTGAGTTTTGACTTCTTCAGGAAGCAGTTTGTATTCTGAGAAACTGAGAAATTAAACAAATGTCTATTCAATTGAACGTAAATTTGTCAATATGGCATCCGTGCCTCATGGAGGGGAAATATGACTTTGGAAAGCAAATTGCCTGCTGTTAGGTGCCTTCTGAATTGGGGAGGAATGTTTTCCAGAAGGCTGTTTTTAACAGGCAGAGTGCATGTTTCAGCCATGTGTCAGATGAAATTCAGAAGTTAATTAAATCAGCAGTTTTCAAATGTGCATGGTAAGAGTGGTAAGGCTTCTATAAGAAAGGTAGGGGATGGAACAAGCCTTTTGAGAGGTGACCTTCTCCTTTATTGCACCAATTCCATAGTAGGTAGCAGTTATTTTATCTTTTTTTCTTCCTGAGTAGAATTGCTCTTATTAAATCAGCTACAAAATCAGGTGCTCTTATTAAAGCCAGGTACAAAATCTGCAGGAGACACTAAGCCTGGGTACTACCATACCCTTTGTTATATTCTACTGTTGTTTTCCCTCACAGAGAAACAAATTCTTTTAGATTATTAGATAACTGCAATAATTCAGAAGAAAAGAGAAAGATAAATAGTCATGAGAAATCTTTTCAAATGAGCCACTCTACTAAAGAACCTCTACTTGTTAAAGATACGCACCAAAAAATGGGCCAGATGTGCCTATTCTTTAAATTTTTGTGCTTCTGAAACTTCTTATCTTTGAAAGATTCTGATATTAGCAGCTTTAAATCAGAAAACACTTGCTATTCACAGAGCAGATGTGGCAGCGGGAACTTTTCTACCTTGTTATATTGATATGCATTAGCTGTTATGAGTTTTGGTAGGAGTACAGAAGAGTAGCAATGGTAGTCCCTCAGTCAAGCAATGTGGATGTTATGTCCATACTGTGTATACTTCACTGTCTTTTGAGGTAGGTAATTGTCTAGGGAAAGCCCTGGAAAGAACAAATTTCTGGATTCTAGCAGGTTGTTCTCCAGAAAAAGGTAATTAATTTTGTGTATCACAAAGGCACAAAAGAACTCTTATTGATAACTTTAACTCGATGCTAAAAGATTGCATTTTACCATAAGTGCTTCCTATCCTGTTATCTAACCTTCTCCTGTCCCTCCTGGCATTTTCTGCCACAAGTATTTTTGCTTACATGTGAACAGAATATGGAAAAATGAAAAGCAATTCACTAGTTTATTAGGGAGAAAATTAAATTAGAAAAATCTGAGATAAAATGAGAATTGCATACAAGAAGCAAAATTATTTTAGTATTACTATTTAAACACTGTATAATTACTTGTACTATTTTATTATTGACTGTATTATATCTCCCCTAAAATCTCACAGTATGCTCAGCAGGTCACCGGTATCAGAGAAATCCTCTGCTGGAACAAGGATGCTTTGCAAACATTTCAAAAATAATTAATAATGTGACAATGAGAAGAAAATGAAAAAGGCAACAGCTGATAATTGGCAATAACAATGGCTGTAAAATCAAGAGGTAGATGTGGAAATTTTAATAGCACTGCGCATAGAAAGTGGAGAAAAGGTGGGGAGGTACATGATACCAGCAGAAAACTTCTGCTTAGTACTTGACATGTCATCCACTTTTCCTTCAAGGAGTGAGAAGCCAAATGAAGATGTAGCTAAGAGGTTTTTTTCATTGAATTTATTTTCTTATTTCATTACATGAAGATACTGATTTTTTTAATTTGAGATAGATCAGTTATGCTTATGAAAAGTGACAGTCAACGAAGACAGAGTTTTCAAAGCACTTGGTGATACCTTGATCGATTTTCCTTTGAAGTAAAGGATAAAACTCCTATCAAATCTGAAAGGAGCTGAATTATGTCAAGGGTGAATAATATAATAAAATCTTGTCCATTTCTGAAATATGTTGTAAGACCTATAAAAATTTGCAACAACACTTAAGTTTGCTTTTAATACTAAAGTTTTTCATCTTTGAAGAGAGACCAGGAACTGGTTGTATGGCACAGTTGCACTTGCTTAAAAAAAGAGCCTTGCTGTAGATTGGTTCTTGACTGTTGATATAAATCTGAGTTTAAATAAAGTATATATTTTTAATGGCATAACTCTATGATCTCAAGCTAGGAACAAAAATTCTTTAAAAGATCAACATTGATCCTGTGTCAGTACTAAGTCATTTTGTGTCTGACATAGTCTTGCAACCTCGCTGTCCCGTAATTGATGGCATACACTGACCACCATGGTCAGCCTCAATGTCAATGTCTCCTGGTAGTTAAGGTGAGTTAAGAAAACCTACAAAAAGTAATTAGAAAATGTCAAGGGTAAGTATCCCTGACACATAAATAGTCTGATTCTCCTGCTGTGAAAGATATTGTTGTGGAATCCAATGAGCAGCCTCATTAATGCTGCTAATTATCTCCTGCTGTTTTGAAATGTGCATTACTTTTTTTAAAGTTTGTTTAGCTAGGAATGTGTCAAAAGTCACCAATAGCACAACAAGGTCACTAAGTAGATGTGGAACCCTATGGTAACATGAAGGCATGTGCTGACACCATTATGTTCATCCATTCCCATTTATATCCAAGTATAATTGCACCTAAAACCAAAAGTGGAGCATTTATACTGTTTATCTATTCTGTCTACCAAAGATGTGGAATCTAAGCAAAGCAAAATTTTCAATTATTTCAGACCTGTCTTTATTTCAGTAAGATGTAGATAGCTCAGGTGGAGAAAATGCAAACAAGCTTAGAAAAAAAAAAGTACAGATATTATGATCCTGATTGTTTAGGATTGATCTCAAATAAACTGAAAAATAAAATATATTAAGTGAGAAACTTAAGAACAAAAAAGTTTTCTAATGATCGTCAGAAGTTCAATGAGAGTATATAATTTTGATATCTTTATTTATTTTTTCAGATTATTTTTAGGATGGGAATTTATATATTTGTATAAAAAGTAGCTTTATTGTAATTCTGAAAATAGATTATATCAAAGATATTTATAGAGTACAGTCACCAGAATAATAGATACTGCAAATGTACTGAGATCAAAGACATAAAACCAACACAACAAAGTGAAAAATATTCATGTTTTCTTTTGAATGCACAGGGATTCCTTGTGAAAGGAACCAACATAATTTGACAGAGAAAGACATGGCTTGCAGGATAATCTGCAGGGGACTGAGGGTTTTGATTTTTTTGTGGCAGGGAAATTCATCAGTTCTGCTCACAGGAATATTTCTTTGGGGATTTTTCTTTTAATTTATATACGTGGGGCATGGTGCCTCCAAGATATCCTAAAGATTGAGTTTTGTCTATGTCTTAGACTGTGGAGTTGAGGGGAAGGTACAAGTTCAAAGTTTGGCAGATCATGTCATTCTATCTAATAGAGAACAGTGACTGTCTAGCAGAGTATAGGCAAGACTAGCTTTGAGAAATGAGGGGCCTTGCCCAAAATCAGTATAGTCTATGTTCAAGATATAAATTACATACAAACGTAGGCAGGATATTAATTACTTCTCTTACCGATCAATATTAATCTGGTTGCCATATTTCAACTTAAGTCCAAAATTTGAAATAGAAATGGCGTTATTTCATATGCTAAATATTTTCTAAAATGTGGAGGCAAAGAAACACGTTTCAAAGAGCTTTGACTATGTGAAAATAGATAGATAATGAGTAAGACCTAAACTTTCTCCCTAGCTGCTGAATGAATAAGGAAAGAGTATGTTATCTCCCTAAAAAGGGAGATAACAGAGCTCTACCATGAAGATGAGGGCCTTGAGTAGAAGAGTAAAGTTTTTACATTCACCCATCTGTGCATTATGTATATCAATATGTATATATAGACCCAATGCATTATATGGATTTCAAGCTTTCTCCAAGATCTACTCTTCATGATGCATGGGAGAGCCTGAAAGACAACAGAAAATGATGGAATTTCCACAAAACATTTCCCAGCACCCAACAGTTTCCAATTAAGGAACATCTTGCACAAGGGAAAAAAAAAAAAAAAAAAAATCTGCTGGTACTACAAACAGGGAGAAGGGATTGGCAAGAACTAGGATTATTGTGTCTGAAGCAACCTCGCTGTTCATTTACTTTGATAGTGAAAAAAGCCTACCAATTATAATGTGTATATGAAGGAGAAGGTCTAAATAATCCAAAGAACTTGAGGACTGCGTATATTTGTAGTAGCAGCTGTTTTTCTGTATTGAAATACTGTAGCTGTAATGGTCATTAAACATCAATATCTCCACTTCCATGGCAATCATAGCATTTACCTTTTTTCATGCTTAAAATTAAGTACACATATTTCCTATTTCCTTATATTGATAATGCAATTATTGCTTTTTAAAAATAGGAAATGGAAAATGCCATGGCCTACTATAATAGTTTGAAAGGATCAAAATAAAATGATCCTCTGTTTAATTAGTACAGTGTATTGTAATGCTTTATAAATCAATGAAATTTTAATATATATGAGTATTTTAAACATGATGTAAATGTAGTTTCAAGTTTCTTTAGGTTATATTGGAATGTAACATATAGTAAAATTTGGGTTTTCTTAGATGTGTCCCTACTTCAAAGAGCAATATCTGCACTGTGGTTTTAAACAAAAATGAAATCTGACAACTGGCTGGAACATTCAGATGCTTTCTGGCAAGATGTACAGAATTTTGAAAAATACCTGACTTTCTGCCAAAGCCCAAAGTGAGATGAGTAAGTCTATTCTGAATAACAAAATTCACATGAAAAATTGAGCCAACTGGTTAGGACAAGAGTTACTTATTAACTTTGCCCTTTTTTGGTGCTGTTTTTTGATATTACCTACATGTAGTATGTATGATGGAGGGAAAAATAATGTCACTTTCCAAATTAATTTCCCCACTTACTAAATTAGACAATGTGATATAATATCTTCATCTCATCATTATGACGATGAAACATAAGTAGGTTTGTAGTGTTCTTTGATGTCTTTTAGTGAGATGTCCTATAGAACTATAAAGTGTTGCTCTTGATGAAAATTAAAATAAAATAGTTTGACAGAATAACTTCTGCCAAGTCAAAGCTGTTAATATTCTAGTGAAATTAACTATGAACTGTGTTCAGTGAACTTTATAGCACTGCACCTGACAATTTACTTACAAGTCAAATACTCAGTTCCTACAAAATATTGATGAATGGTCACTTTAAATTGTTACATCCTTTTTTCTTTTCTTTTTTTTTTTTAATTTTCAATAAAACATACAGAAAGGTATATTAAAATTTTATTATTAAAACTGAAAATTTAAGATGGGTTCTGGAGCCTTGAACTCACACCCAAACAACGAACACCACTAAATGGCAGCGTAAGAATGCACGTCTTCAGAGCTCCATTCAACTAGAGCAAGATAAATCAAGGATCAAACTGCCCCACTGCCTTTTCTTCCTGCAATTCCTTACATTAAGCACTTTGCAAAAGAAGCAAAAACATCCCACAGCCACAAGTCTGATCTTCTACAGAGCTTACAATGTGATATAATATCTTCATCTCATCATTATGACGATGAAACATAAGTAGGTTCGTAGTGTTCTTTGATGTCTTTTAGTGAGATGTCCTATAGAACTATAAAGTGTTGCTCTTGATGAAAATTAAAATAAAATAGTTTGACAGAATAACTTCTGCCAAGTCAAAGCTGTTAATATTCTAGTGAAATTAACTATGAACTGTGTTCAGTGAACTTTATAGCACTGCACCTGACAATTTACTTACAAGTCAAATACTCAGTTCCTACAAAATATTGATGAATGGTCACTTTAAATTGTTACATCCTTTTTTCTTTTCTTTTTTTTTAATCTTTTGCAGTGGAAGATCTAAAAGTACTTATCTGACATAGCTTTTCTTCTTTCCTAATTAACTTATGAAGTAGTGTACTTAAAGCAGGACTTTAAGTACTGTGAGGCACTATGTTTTACAATCTCACTGTCAAAAAATTTTCTTATTCTCAGACTTTACCTGTTGAGCAGTGTTGTTATTTAAGTGCTTGTTCTATTTGATTAAAATAAAAGAAATAGTTAAGAGTTTCTGATGTGATCTTTTACTAATAGTGTACATTTGTATTATTCTTCACAATCTTCATATTTAAAACTAAGTACTGTGAGGCACTATGTTTTACAATCTCACTGTCAAAAAATTTTCTTATTCTCAGACTTTACCTGTTGAGCAGTGTTGTTATTTAAGTGCTTGTTCTATTTGATTAAAATAAAAGAAATAGTTAAGAGTTTCTGATGTGATCTTTTACTAATAGTGTACATTTGTATTATTCTTCACAATCTTCATATTTAAAACTATTTTTAAGTCTTTCTTTTCTCCTACTCTCTTCTTCCTGATTCCTACAGATTTTCTTCCAGATAAGTCTTTTTCTGTTTTCTCCTACTCTCTTCTTCCTGATTCCTACAGATTTTCTTCCACACCTTTATTCTGTAAGATGTAGTTGGGCAGAATTAAAGTTTTCTGAATTAAAATTTCAGAGGAAATATGATCCTAAGTCAGTATTTTCACATTCATCTTGACATCAGTAGTCAAGCCAGGTACTGCGGCTGTAAGGACCCACAAGGAGGTGACATTAATCTCAAGTCTTCTTTTACTGTGTAACTAAAGAAACTGCCAACTAATGATACTAGACAGATGGCCATTGGTGATTTCTGCCATCATTAATGCAGGGTTTGTATTTATTTGTGTTCTAAATCTTGAAATTATGCATCTAGCTATCCCACATAACTATGACTTCTCAAATGTATTAGTTTCATTTTTCAGCTTTCATCCCCTCTATGTATTATATCTTGTTATTTTTACATAAAGAGCAAGCCTTTCAAGTCTGTCGATGCCTCTCGCTATCATAGTTTCTATACTGTCCAGAACAAATTGCTAACAACTTAAGTGAGACCTCTGCACGCTAGTGAGAAAGTCTGATGCTAGAATATGCCAGATAACCAGACAGACATTGTATCACTATGGTGTTGATTTCTACATAAGCTGTTTTCTTCTCCAGTTTTTCACTGATATGCTACTTGTACTTTTTTTTCTACAATTTAAATATACTGTATATTTTCAAATACAGCAATATGTTTAATTCAAATGATCTCTGTATGCATTTTGAATATATAAATGTGTATATATGCAATCATCTCTGTATGGAATTGAGTCAGGCATTTGAATTCTGTTCCTAATTTCAGCTTAGTTTGACTCAACCAGGTTTCTTTATCTGATTTTTTCTTGTATTTAAAATCCAGCTTAATCAACCTACTCAGGATTTTCCTTTGAGAACTTATCTTCAAAACAAAAACAAACTCTCCTTCAACACAGATGTGTGCTCTAAAAACTAAGAATTATGATTCATTTGTTTGTTGAGATAAGGTGAGTGAGAAATAAACAGCATAAAGAATATTTGGAAGAGGTGAAGAATCATCATTATCCATTAAGGAAGCCCTAGAACAGTTAGGAAAAGCTGGGTCATTCATTCCTGCTACAGCACTGCTCACCGTGTCCATTCTTACTAATGGCTTTCCCAGATTGTCCAAAAATACCTGTTGTTTTCTGAAGAAACATGCTTTCTATTATAACAGTTTTCTTTTTTATCCAGGTATTCTGATTAAGAGTAGGGGAAAAAACATGGTCCTGAAAGAAAAATTATCACCAGCAACATAATTTCTATATCCCTTTTCTTTAAGCGAGCATTCCTCTGTCACTAAATCAGTTTTCTAGGTATCACGTCAGTCTCTCTCTCAGTGCCTTAAATGTTTCTGTGGAAATAATCTCTTTGAAAGCACAATATTAAGGCAATTCTAAAAGGATTGAGTTGTTTTTATAAAACTAGAGCACGCAGATTTGGAACACATAGCAGCTTTGTCAGTTGTGTTAAACCACTCAGAGCATAGTTGAGTAGGGTAAAATTACCACGTGTTCCCCAAGGGTTCCTGGTTTTGGCTGGGATAGAGTTAATTTTCTTCATAGTAACTAGTATGAAGCTATGTTTTGGATTTGTGCTGAAAAGTGTTTATAATACGGGAATGTTTTCGTTATGGTGTTTGTCTTCCCAAGTAACCATTACACATGATGGAGCCCTGCTTTCCTGGAGATGGCTGCCTGCCAATGGGAAGGAGTGAGTGAATTCCTTGTTTTGCTTTGGTTGCGTGTGTTGCTTTGCTTTCCCTATTAAACTGCCTTTATCTCAACCCATGAGTTTTCTCACTTTTACCCTTCCTCTTCCCCATCCCTCTGTGGGGGAGTGAGTGAGCGGCTGGCTGGGGCTTTGTTGCTGGCTGGGGTTTAACCCC
>NW_008794408.1:372950-403200 GCF_000699145.1 Aptenodytes forsteri | reverse complement strand
TCAGGGGCTTAGTTGCTGGCTGGGGTTAAACCATGGCGACATAGTGATTTGGGATAGATCTCTTCTAGGAGCTGTGTGCTACAGAAGTGCTGTAAATACAGACTACTGTAGATGGAAGAATAATAAATAGCCTGGTAATTGCATAACAACATCATGAATCAAAATGCATCTGTCATATTTTCTAGGTGGAACTTCTGGACAGATCCAAAGCAGGCACTAATCACAGACTTTATTTGTTACTGTTAAGGCATTAGAAAGTAATGAGAGGAATTTGGGAAGCCAAATATGAGGAAGGAAGAAGAATGAAATAAATATTTTATACCTGTCTTGTCAGTCAACATGTCCTACAAGTCTGAAGGATACAAAGATAACAAATGGTATAATAAAATTCAACCACAATTGAAATGAAGATACAATGAAAAATTAGGTCTGAGAGCTTTAAATGGACCCTGTACTTCCCAAAATCATGTGGTGCCTGAAGATAAATAATGAATATTTTACATGTTCACATCATAAAGTTTCTCTAAATATCAAAATTCTCATGGCTGAGGAGTGACTGGATTTTGCCGCTGTTTTATGTGCAGAGAATACAGCAAGAGACTCTTGCTGCACATGCATTTGCAGAAGGGATTGTGCACTGATGCCTTGTAAGGACATTCTTGGTATAATGTAGTTCATATACAAAACAGTTTTTTTGACGGAGCTTATAGGAAAGCATTACCTTTTTTTAAATTATTTTATGCAAATAGATCCCTTTTTGAGTAAAGGTGAAAGATTGCAAGATGATAGAATGGAGGCCAGGAGAACAGAATTAAAAAATGAGAAAATAGAGAGTAAGAGACTCTCAGACAGTCAAAACTTTTAGGGATTAGTTGAATTAGACCTATACATATCCAGAGTGGTGATATTTGCTGTTCATAATTAGTGATGGTTTTATAGGCATGGGGCAACAAGTTTCAAGGGTGCATTCATTGTCTTTGTACAACCACATGAAGTCATGAAAAACCAGGAGAATAATAAGAAAAATTCTATGGGATTCCTAGGGCTTTCTATGCGACATGATATTTGACTAATAACTTTGATGGAGTCCTTTCCAAGTATCATGTAGCATGCAGTTTCTTTTCCATAGTCTTTTTCTTTAACTGACAATGAGATTGTTGAAGCATTTCTGATAACAAAACTTGTCACAAGCCCCTGAAAATGTGTTACTGTTATAAAAAAGATCAGTACAAAGATTAGATGTACAAAATTACTAAACATTTCAGCTACACAGGCCATGATTTTTAGTAGTAGGCAATATGGATATGCTATGCTCCTTAGAAAAAAAATAAAACAAAGTTCTCAGAAATGTCTAAATGATCTGAATGAAAGTCGCTTAAGTATAAAGAGCTTTATATTCCTACATTGCTTTGGGAAAATCCTGTCCTTAAATAAATACCCTGATTTTTAAAAAGATGTTAACTAGGTGTTAGCCAATTTAGAGCTGCTAGATGCTCAGCAAATTAAGAAATCACATGTCTTAACAGCTTCTCTACATAGACAAAGTAGTTTGGATAAAAGTGAGAATTTAAAGCAGATTATTTTTGGTTAATTCTATGAGAAAGTGAATCCTTAAACTGGTTATTTACTATGAAAGTAAAATTCTAGCTTTATATCTAGTTGTTAACAAAATCTTAATGAAGATTTTAGGAAGTTTAATACATTATAATTTAAGTGGTATTTTTCTGCTGTTAGCACATAAAAGTGACCATTTCAGTAATGAAACATGACTAATTATTTGTTTCATTAACACAGAAAGAAAAATGATGAGATGATAACTTTTACATAAGTTACACTTTCACATAAAAACTGTCTTGATGCCAGAATTGGATAAACAGATTCTATTTTATTTTCCTTTTCCAGGAAAATGGAACAATTAGGTGTTTCACAAGCATTTTGTAAATGTTCTGTCCTCTTTGAACAACTCTTCTCTTAAACCAAAAGGTGGGATTTGTGCAATAGGATAGAATTATGCAATATGAAGGGATTGTTTTTTGTGAACAATTTTGAAGGTCTATTTCAGTAAAATACATGCAACACTTCTTAGTAAATCAATTGACTACTGGGCTTCTGCATTTTTGGGTGAAAAAACTGAGAACATAATTTACTTTGAAATTTCTTGAAATACATCGAGTTGATAGGGAAACCTGTTTCTCAGTCCTAGTATAGAAACCATGTTAGAACCTGAAGCTGTGATTCATATTCTCTTCTGTTGATCTCCTTTAGTCGCTAAATATTGCTGGCAGTTTTCACTGTTTACTTATTAAGCTCTCCTAATATATTAAGCATGATAGAAACTGAGAGTTTGTAGTCCTTCAAGGAGGTACTGATCAACAATATAAAACAATACCGGAATGTAGAGTTCGCGGATTGCTAGTGCACCGGGACCTCTACAAATGTAGATTTCAATCACTTGGGTAATTAAACATGAGACACCAGCCTCTCTCATAAAGAATTTATTTCTCAAGTATTGTAAATACTTAACAGAGTAACTAATCCCAATTTCTAATTAGTCAGCCCGTTTGGCAGAGAGAGGTCAGATAACATGGCTATCTAGATGTAATTTCTCCTTAGTGCATTTTGCAGCTCAGGGGCACTTTTGCTGTGGTCAGCCCATCGGGTTGCATGCAGTCTTGATATTCTGCGCTTTGAAGCCAACTAAACTCAAACCATGGCAAGGCAGCATGTTCGTTAGTTAGATCTTGTAACTGTGGTTTACAGCCATGATCCATTTTTAAAGGCCTGTTCACAAGAACTACAGATTGCAACAAATCAGAAAGTACTTTACTCATTAGTTAAAAATATATGATCCAAAGTTTTCACTAATACCTTGAAATTTGGGTTATCCAGATGTTTGTTGGATCCAATGCTTATAACAGGTTAACCTTTTCAGTCCAATGATGTTGGTCAGATGTTCAGGAAGCGTCCAGACAAAAGTAATGACACTAATACCTTGCTGTTTAAGCTAGTAATATTTAAAAACAGTTCTTGCTGCTTTCAAATATATATGTCAATATTTGACATTTCCATTTCAAACATAGTTGTTTGCTACATATATAATATATGTGTTGTTTGCTACATAAAACACAAATATGATGGAGTCTAAATTTGGCTTACTTTCTGAATCACTTTATTGCATTTAGTGCTAAGCAACATCTCAGTTCTAAGGTCATCAGGATACATTTGGGAATGTGTGTATAGAGAATGTCCTGTATCTGTTTGGGAGAATCATTTTTCTTTAAATACTGTGATATGCAGCTGAGAGGAATAAAGAACAGAAAAAGGGGAAAAAATTATAGCTGAAAAAATGGAAAATCAAAATGACTGAGCATGTGTTAAAAGAAAGGTATGTGTGAGAAAGGTAGCATTATTTCATCATTTGAAATATCAAAATCAAACTCAGAGCTTTCAGTTTTTTCCCGATAGTATACCTAGGGAGGAATTTTTGTCTTTTCACTGTAGACAGTTCTTCACCTGCTTTCTTGGAAAGTAGCACTTCCCATTGATGTTTTAACTGCCACTTGCCTCCCTTTCCAGAGACCTCTATTCTTGCTGTTTGATGAGTGTACTTTCTTCTGTGTCTTGCAATCACGATAAAAATACAGGTTTTATACAGTCTGTAATTTTTGCTGCAGAAGTCCTTCAAAACTACTGTTAGTTTATTACTAAACTGTTACTTGGAAATTATGGAGGTGATTACAAGTCCTACTTTTAATTTAATGTGAAAAGTGTCACTTTCATTTTGAGATAGACATGTCCAATCTCTAACATGCTCTATTTACTTCCAATATGATATGTGACTACCTGTGATTTTGTGTTAGGGTTTATTTTCTCATTTATGAATAATTAGGTTGGTTAGCTTTTTTAATTTACTTTATAATTTTTATTTAAGTTGAACAAATAATCTCTTGAATTTTTTTAAGGGGAACTCTTACCAAAAGTTCAAAATTTTTCTCTTTAAAAGTAAATTTTGCCTAAAAATAAGAGGTCTAAAATTAATTGGATGTATACATTTGGGTGTCCTTTTTTCTCATTCTTCTGTACAGTCAGGTTCTGGCACCAAAATGCAAAGACTTAGACAAAAAATAAAAGTCAGGAAATTTATTTACTGGGGAGCTGTTGTCTAGTCTGGATGTCTGGCCAATAGAGAATATATTTTAAAACACTGTATCTCTTGACCCACCGCACAAATTCTTAATGTGAACAGCTGACTGAAGATGTCTGATCCTATCTTCTTTTTTTTCCCAACAGATGAAATTCTTATTCTTTGATCATTCCTAAATACGGTAAAACATCTCCTCTCCAAATTAAATGCAATGTTATTGGTTTTTGTCTTCTTTGTCTGGTGTATGAATGCATGCATTTGTTTTTCATTGTGCACTTTTTCTGTCATATTTTCGGAGCTTATATTTCCACTTGATCTGACCCCAGCTCAGAAGAAGCGATATTGATGGTTGTCAGTTCATGTTGCTCTCACAATACAAACATCTTTAGACAAAAGAAATTGCTACATAGAGTAGGGTTTGGGGTTTTTTTTACTAACAAAAAAATGCAGGTATCAGAATAAACACTGCTTGTTGGAACTAGCATACAGAAGCAGAATGGGGAAGCTGATAAACATTTTTGTGTTTGGGGCAGAGCTGCTAGAGGAAAAAGAGTTGGCTGTGATGCATGTGACTTTTACACAAGAACTTAGTGCATGCAATGTTACCACCAACTCACTGTGGAGGTAAGATATCCCATGTCCTTGCCCGCCCTTACCTGCGGCTCAAAACTGCACCTCTCAGGAGATCCTCAATGCACCATGACGGATCAAATCAGAGGTGAAAGTAAATTTTGACTGGAACCGGAAAGCACTGGACAATGGCATTTTCTCTCTAAAGTGCCACAGGATTGCAGTCAAACCATGGTGATCACCTTTCTGGCAGCTGGCCCCCAGCTGGCACCCTGATCAGAGCCAAAAATATCCCTTTCATTCACCAGAGGGCATATCGATTTCCCCACACCCACGCAGCTAACACATATTTCTGGAATCTGTCTGGAACAGGTGGCTGAAAGTTAGCTTTTGCACAACCTAAATTGTAGCTGCCTGAGTTTTTTTTTTGTTTTTTTTTTTTTATCTAACTCATTAATTGATAGGAAGAAGTATTTTAATCATATTGTAAAAAAGAAGATAAGTACTGTTCTGAAGTACAATTCTATAACTCATTGTCTCTGGGGAGCAATTTAAATTTTAACTGCAGCAAAGTGTAAAGCTCCTATTACTGACTTTCTACTCTCTGGACTTCTGTGTGATTAAATAAAAGTAGCAGCAGGCAGCTCCAGGTGGCAATAAAATTTAAACGCTCAAAATTTAGGAAATAAGTTCAAGGACTAAAGACTAGTAAGTAATATAAGGATGAAGAAGTTGACTATTTTAGAAGTAGTATCACAGTAAGAAAATGAGCTTGTAAAACTTCTAATGAAGAAAGCCAGCATGGATTTGGACAAAGGTGGGAATGGTGTAAGAATATGATGGGACTCTGCAAATATTACTGCCTTGAAACATAGAGAAAGAGGAAAAGTAGTGACTTTAGTGTGTTCTCCAGTGTTGTCAGTTCTCACTGGTTTAAAAAAGAGTCCCTTGACTCGGAGTTCGAAGCTCTATGAATTCAGTTCCATCTAGAAGTGCCCATTAAGCCTGATAGCTATAGTAAAAATAGCATATAAACATAACCAGAAGGCTAATGTCTCAAATTTTAGTAAGATAGTAGAAATAAGCTAGACATTCCAGCTTCAAAAATGGTTATGCTTTAAAAATATCATGAAATGTTGGTCTTATAGCTCAGCACTTTTTTGCTTAGATGGAACTTTAAAAAAAAATCTAATTCATTTTGTAACACACCTTGTAATTTTTTCTGAAACTTAGTTCTTAACCATGAATATGCTTGCTTAATTACAAGTTCAAGGAAATTTTCACACCCCCAAAATTGTATTTAAATACTCAGCAGCATAGGTGCAACACATCAATAAAAGGTACAAGTTCTGTGTGAAGTAAACTTGAAAGAGATGTTAAAAACTTCAGCAGAAAAAAAAAGGTCCTGATTTTTATATTTATGCAGTCAGGATAATTCTTAAATATTAGGCTGATATTTTCTCAATATTTTGTAACAGATACTTTGGTCCTTATTAAACTAAATTCAAATGGAGTAGCAATAGCTTTATTTATTTTATTTCTAAAAGTATGAAATGAGGTGAATGTGATTAATGAGTGAGAAGGAATGTAAGGCCAAGGGGAGGAAGGCTGTAGATCAGTCAAGAGGAAAATCCCAGACTCTTCAGTTTCCCAGTTACGCTGAAAATCTTATCAATGGTCCTTTGTCTTTTCCTGATACCTATTTCCGGCAGTGGGCATTAGGCCTTGAAGAAACTTTTCTTTGTCCCCTAAAATTATTTGTAGCAACTTTGGGACAATATAAATATAAAATAAATTTATTAAGAAACAAATATATATATAAAATTTTCATTATGTTCCAAAGTGTGTGTGTATATATACACTTTGGAACATAATGAAAATTTTTTTTCATAGAGACTGTCAAATGTATCATTGGAAGTAGGCGATGAACATGCAAATTACAAAATATTTTTGCTTTTCAATACTCCAATTTTAAATTTAAAAAAGGAGTATTTTTATTTGCCTTGTTAAATAATTGAAATCTGAGTTAAAAGGGTTCATAAAACTTCCACGTTATCATATGTCTCTGCATTTTCATATAGAGTAAAGTAATATAAGTTACAGGTAATAATAATAATACTAAAAAGGTATTTTTAACACACTCCTGAATTGCCTAAATGTTCAAATTTATTTTCAGCCAGCAGAACATTTTGTTAAGTTTGGCTGGAACTTGAGTTGGACTTACAAATCCTCAGGGATTTACTTTGTCCAAAGAAGATTATTTTTCTTTCTCTGCATATTTACAATTGTTATTATGATGCTGTTTGATGAATTTTCATAGACTAACACTGGCTTGGTTGAGTGTGTCGGAGAGGAAGTGACAAGATGTTTTTCCTTTGTACCTGATCAATTGAAGAAATCGCCTGTAATTACGATGCTCAACCAAATGCAAAACAAGCTTCAGTGACTCCCCAAGGTGAGGATGGCTGCATATTCTTTGTTCTTTTCCATCCTGATAGAAAAATAATCCCACTGTGAGTATGCCTCAAAAGACACAGTAACTCAACAATTTCTAATTTTTTTCTATTTTTTATTTTGTTGGTTTATATAATTGTGTGGATCCAAGCATAAAGGGAGGTGAGAGAGTTCTTTCCCTTAGCTACGATTGTCTGGTCCCTGCTGGACCAGGAATGTCCTTTTGAAAGATACAAATTGGTTGCACAGCATTTGTTGTCCAGATGTCATGAGGGCACACTTCTCAAAACCACAGGACATTTAGTTTCAGAGGCTTTGTCTAATCAAGTAATCAATATCCACTTTTATACAAGGGCATCAGGCTTTGCTGTATAACTGAATTCTGTCCAGCTGATTAAAAGATGTTGTGCGTCTAGGATTTTTTTAGATAATCATTTGGCTAAACATGTAGTGTGGCTAGTGACATACAAAGATGGATCTTATCAGTTCATTTAGTGCCTCTGTTTTGGGTGGGAGCAAAGAGACTACTTTCCTTGTACGGAGAGTCCTACCAAGAGGCAACAAAGCTTGTGCTACTCAGTGGGAAGATCCCTGAAGACTTCTCTACCTGGGTGAGTAGTGATCTTGGGTCTGTCCTAACCTCCTGTGACTGACATGGTGTTCAGGACTTAAATTACAAGCTGAACACTAAATATTGTTTTAGAGTGGAACTGAAGCTTTGCAGGGCTTTCCAAATGCTGTTGTTACCTTGTTTGCTCTCAGTGTTGGTGTACAAGTTACGCAGAGACCCAAACCCTGAGGAGAAAGATGTTAGCCTTTTATTTCAACACAACATCAAAATGTCCAACAACATGTACATTTCAGATGTTTAGCCTTTATCTTTAAAAGAGCTTTAATATATATTTTCTATGTAATTCCACAAAGTGAAATTTCCCAAGTGACAACGAGTTCTGTTGTGTGGAACTGCAGTTTTTCTGTGGTTTCTGAACTTTCAGATTTGACTCCGAGCACTCTGCTGTTTGCAGTACAAGTGTAATTAGCAGGAGGAGCAGACTACTGTCCCCTCCGCAGCCTGGCCATGGACAGCAACTGGGACCCAGGGTCTGTCCAGGGGCATCACCAGTATTTGCTGGGCAGACAGGGAGGGTCTGGCCTTGGGAGAGATTTTAGACTGGCATAGTTTGGTTGTGCTTACAGATCTCCTCTCCTCCTCCAACTCAAATCTGTTTCCCAGGCACTACCTCTGAATCCTTGTCATGGTCCTGATGCCCTGGTACACATTGATTTTTGTAAAATAAAAGAATCATGTTTCTCCTTTTCTTGAGTGAGGAGTGCCTGTGAATACCACATTAAAATTTGATGTTGTGGCAGTGAGTGACCCGACTGATACAAAGGAAGATACAACCTATAAACTAACTTGTTCCTAAAGATTGCATAAGATCTGCATAAGAAAAGATTGTTTATATTGTCCCTGTTAATCTTAAAAGGAAAGGAAATATTCCTTTATTAGGGATGTTATGTTTTTATGGATGATTTTTATTAACATAGATACTTTACTGTTGTGATTTCTAACATACAGTATATAATTAAATATTAGAAGTACATAGTGAGGAATATTTATTGCCCCAGGGGAAAAAATGTGAATTTAATAGACGACTGGCAAACTTTCTTACTTATTTTCTATATGTTTCACACAAACTATTTTATTCCCAATCATGATTTCATATGATTTGTCAATACTACAAGTGTGTTTGTGTGAACTTTTTCAGAAACATTTGCAATGTGAAAGTAAGTTAGGGCTTGATTCATTGCCCTTAGTAGTTAATAAGAACTCTTGCTGATATAAGCGAGCATTACACTACAGCCTGAGTATTCCCCACTGGTTTGTCACACTGTCACAGTGCAGAGAAGAGACCCATATACCTTTAAGGGTTCGTCAGTGATGTAGTGAGAACTGAATGCACACGATGCAGTGGTTAGGAAACAGTTTTAATTCTACATATACTTGATTAGGAAAAAAAACGTGGGGAAAGGACAAATAAAATTAAAAAACGTTACTATAAATGTTTTTGCCCAGAATATATCAGCTTTATTATGAACTGAAAGTATTTTGACTGTTAAGCCTCTGAAATGTTGTACAGTGGAAAACATTCAAAAAATCAGGTAAAAGTAAAGTTGTATTTCAAGTATTTCTATCGAATGCCCAATTTTAATTTAAAAAATAAATATTTTAGACCAACCCAAACTGAAATATGCTTAACTAATATATTTAGGGTTTGAGTGAAAATGGGTAGGAGTCAATGAGAATATGCCTACTCACTCCAGCCTTTCCTGACTTCTTTGAATAATGAATATATTTGTAAAAGCTGAAATCCATTTCCTGATAAGTTACAAGCAGAAAAAAGCTAAATTATTCATTGCTACTGTGTATCTCTAGTAACTGTTTCAGCTGTTCGCTAAATAAATACAATATGCACTTGCTGCATTTGCTGTTACCTTATGGTATATAATACTTTATGGTTATGTATATAGTAAGATAAATTGTGAACATCCCAAGAATATGCTTATTATTATATTTTATTATGACTCACATACATAATTACTTAAATAAGCAAGTGATTTCTGAGATGTGATTTGAAAAGTCTTATCAGTTCAATTAAATTTATAGGCTGATAACCAAAAGAAATTAACACAGGGATTCAGAATGTTTTGGTGGGAAGGGGAAAAAAACCCCACAACACAAAACCTCCAGATCTAGATTTTTGCAATTAATGTCATTTGCAGCTAAGTGTTATATGTAATTTTCTCTGAGCAATTCAAAGCACATTAGCAGCTTTCATGATATAAAAAAGAAAAGCTTGATAAATGTTTATTACACAGAGTAGGCACAAGTGGGTAAAACTGCAAACTGATTAATAATTAATAGTTTGCTAAATATGTCTTGTTAATTTAGTCAAGTGGGTTTCACTTTCAAAACATTTGCTTTGAGAAAAGGAAGCTTGAAGTTCAGCATAAGTGGAAGAGTAAGTCTGCAACTAGTGAATGGTTGCTCGCATGCTGAATAGTGCCTTGGATATCAGTTCTGCAATTAGATCAGTGCATATCTTAAGTTACTGGAACCATGCTTACTACAAATTTATTATTAAAAATTTCTATTGTTGAATTGTTGGCTATATGAAAGTAATGGGGTTTTAGCCATGTGATAAACATTATCTGGAGAGTTTCTTTCCTTTAAAAGCACAGTGGGCATACACAGATTTGATCACCCACTCCCTAGGTTGTCTGAGTGGACCAGATAGACATGGAAAAGAAGGGACTGAGGGAGTTAATGATGACCGACTCTGAAATCAAGAGTGATTTGGAGAAGGGTGGAAGAAAGCAATAATTCACTATTTCTTCTGAAATAAGAGACAGTGGTTACTTAATGAATTTAGAAGGACATGGTTAAAGCAAACACTTATTTTTCACAATACGTAGACTGGATTGCCAAGAGGACATTGCTGAGTCTAGGTGAATGAATTAAGAGAGGACAGATTCATCTTTGCTTATTAAATAAATACTGAATATGAAAATCTGGAGAGAAAAGAGGGAAGGAAGGAGAACTCCAAGGGGACAGTCCAGCTAGAGACGTCTTTCATAATCTTTTCCCTGAGCCATCCATTGATGGTCACTGGGGGACCAATGAAAAGAGAGAACAGAGCTGTAATGCGTGAGCTGTAGACAAACACTGGTAATAGCGAATCCTGAGATCTAAATGAGTGAACTCTACAGCAACCACTTTGGATAAGTCTGGGTGTTACTTGGCATTCTGTGAAGCTATGGACCACTGAACAAGCAAAAATACTGGTGCCTCTGCAAGTAATTGCAAGTGGAAAGGGACAATGTCTGGGATTACAAAATATCTCAGAAAATTTGACTCTTCTCATTGCAGTTACAATGAATGTTGATTATTCAGGTTGTAAAAAAGCCACTCTAAATGATTTAATAATGCAAAACATTTTTTAAAATCTTGCTGCATCTTAATTGATTAACACAAGTAACCAGCACTATGTTTTGTGATGAATGCACTAAAGCAGAGCTCCAGACTTACTGTGGTATCTTCCCCGATGGTAGTCAATGTGTGCCAGGCACTACTCCAGCATTCAGAGTATATGTGTAATTTCATTGATTATTCCTTGGCAACTGCACTGCGATGCTCATGTGGGGTGTTGCTGATGAGAACCATAACATATGCTTCATGGAAAAAGCAGGTTGTGTTCTGCCGTCTAACCAGAGAGATGCAAGTGAGCATATTTTATGCTACAATTATATAATAGATGCTTTTGATTTATTTTAGTACTGGACCTTTAACCAAAAGAGTTAAGTGTTAATGGTTTCATAAAATACATTCTGAACAGCCATACAGTTCATAATGCATACTTTGGGCTTTCAGTGATGCCTTTTTACCCATTTTTTAAAATAATATTTTTCAATTTCCCCTTTAACTCCTTCAGCATTTCCCCATTTTCTAACCTGTTAAGTCAGAGCAAGACCTTTAGAGACATACTTTGTATGAAAATGAAGCAGAAAAGACATATGCAGAAAGTTGCTTGTTTACTTCTGTCCCTTTTTTTTCTCGTGTTTCTAGTGAGCAAATGGAAAAGAGGTGCTCACAGTTTATTGCAGTTGGGGAGCTCTCACTGGCTTCATTCTCTCTTTCTTTCTTTCAAATAAGACAATTTGATTTTTTTTTTTTTTTTTTTTCCCATGGAGGAATGACAGCAGAAGTGGAAAGAACAGCTAATAGCAGTACTTGAAGAGTGAAGGAACAAAGGAGTTAGTGAGCTATTGAGGATTTATGATTTGCTCAACCAGGACTTCTAAAAAGCTCAGATCTTATTTGAGCATCAAATTTAATGGTTTCAGGAGCTCAGCTTGTTGGGCACTGAGCCTCTGTGAAAAACATGCTCTTCAGAGGCATACTGGAGCTGCTAAGTTATGAATGCTTGTGAACACATGGACTGTTACTTTGGTGCCCATGAAGAAGCTAAGCTGTCTTGACAGTCCTGTCCCTAGTGTGCAAAGGCACACAGTGTGGCTGGTGGGGGTGTCAGGGATGGGGAAGGGACAGTGGAAAAGAACAATTTCATGAGGCTTGGAAAATGGATGTATTGCTACAATCAAAACTTTTGTTTGTATTAGTAATTAGTGACTCTTTATAAGGCTTAAGTTTTGTTTAGAATAACAAACCTAAAGAATCTTTTCTACAGAAAGCTAGCAGTCTGTTCTGGTTTAGTAATCATGCAAAATAGCATTAATGTCCAGATACCCAGGGTCTGTTTTTGTTCAGATCTTTGCAGGCAGGAGAAGACCTCTAAACTCATAGTATAACATGTTAAAGTAAGTCATAACAAAAGAAAACCGAACAAAAAAGAGCCCTTGAGTCAACAAGAGTCTTTGTAAGGAGTGCAGAAACTGCTGGCATTTACTCCAGCCTCCTAACACTTCAGCATGGTGCACCTTGTCCTATGCTTTGTGGGCAGGGCTCTCCTGTCACACCATTATGGCAGGAAGGACAAGGGAGAGGTGTTTTTTTAACACCTTAGGGGTTACATAATTTTAAATAGTATGTATAAATCAGGAGGTGTAAATGCCTTAGGAAAAACAGGTTCATAAAACAGATTTTGGCTCGAAAGAATATTGTGTGCAGCTGTAATGCATCTTGGTGGCAGTGCTGAAGCATTACATCCTGCTGTGGAAGAATGCCTGACATGGATCTACCAATGAACTTCTCCCTTTACTGCCTGCATTTACAAGCTTTAAAACAGTGCTATCAGCTGTTTGTAGAAATGGCTGCAGACTAAGGAATGTAATACTCATCAGGAAGTTAAATGATTTTCCTTGCAACCTGACAATCATTCCCTTTAGAACATCTGTTTGTTTTTATTGTACTTCTGATATTTTTTGGCTGGCATTTTCTTGGTTTTCTGTAATTTAAATGCAATAATAGGTTAGCAAGTAAAAAGCTAACTATAACAATTCATATTGATTCCAAAACATGTAATATTGTTTCTGTTTTTTTATTACTTATGTCTACCAAGTGATTAGATTTCATAGATTTTGTGCAACCACAGATATAAACCCTTCTATAGTTTCTAAGAGAACCTTGTTACAAAATTAAAGGATTGTGAAATAAAATTTACTTCTGCTTTCAATAATTAGTGTCATAGTAGAAGATGTAGCCATAATAGCTTAAGAAGCTAAGATTTGGATGGAAAAGTGGCATTTTCTATTAGTCTAATTTTTATAGCTGGAAAAGTTGGAAAAGCTTTCAGGTCAATAAAAATCTTCCTGTGTGACTGAATGTCCATTTATTCTAGCATATTACTTAATGTAATGAAAAAGACCAACCTCTCTGTACAGGTCCTGTCTACTAGTCTACTAAGGCACCTTAGTTATTTTCCTTTACATGCTGCTTTTCATCAAAGGAAACTGAGCTATTATGTGGCTGTTGTAGATTAATAAAAGTTTAACAGTTAGGAAAAAGAGGGTAGGAGTACATGATAATTTTTAAGACAGAAGAAAGTTACCATTTTTGATAGCTAAACTCTGCTGTTTGTCATATTTCTCAGTGAAACGAAAAGGAATGAAAATTAAATTGACAAGGGTATTAAATACTACAAAGTTATTTGGAATAATCAAATCTGAACCTGACTCTGGAGAGCTGCAGAAAAGTCTAGCCAGAGTGACTGAGTGATTAAAATGAGATGTGAAATTAAATGACAATAAATGCAAAATAATGTACGTGAAGGAAGAAAAAATTCACATATTCAAAAATTGGTTTTCAGGAAAACAATTTTTAGTCACTGTAATCTCTGAAAGTATCATGTCATTACTCAACAAGGATTGAACATGTACACGAGGATACTTTCAGAAAAGCAACAGTGAATAAATAGAAAACATACTTATGTGTATTGAAACCCAGACCAGGAAATCCCAAAACTCTTACTGCTGGAAGCTAACAAAAAGTACCTCAAATTTCTGTCTAAACGTGTTTGTTTGTTTGTTTGTTTTCTGAGCATCCTCCATTCACTACTGCAAGAGGCAGTATTTTAGGCTAAAGAAATATTTAGCCTGTCTTATTACAGGAGTTCTTACTTTATATAAAATAGCTTACTATTTTAAAAAGAGAATATTAAAAAAAAAGTCAGACCAGATTCTGACATGATAATGGGCACAGTTCCACTCAAACCTGCAGAAGCAATATGATTTACATCAGTTGAAAATGTCCCTCACCATCTACCTTTTTAGCTTAGAGATGATTTCCAGGCATTTGCCAGCTATTATGCCTTTTTTTGCTCATTATGAATTCCAGTTTTGTGGATTTTACTAAGTTCACTCTTCTCCCTCCCCTATGGTTATAGCTGTTCTATTCTCAAATAGCTACAAACATTTCTGTTAGTAAACCTTCTGGTAAAGACATCTCAAATGTATCAGAGGAGCATCTCAGACATAAATTGCTCACTCATTCTGTCATCCCAAACAGCAGTCATGCTAATAGATCAAAGATTAAACCAAACAACTGGGTTCTGACTTACGGGATCATGGAGTGGGAAGCAGACCAGGATATAGCCTTGGAAATGCATGTATGTGCAATTATCACATAACCTCTATTTTACAGATCACTCAGAATTTGCTGGAAGATCTGAACTATCCTAAACATTGTGCTCTTCATGCTATCTTTTCCCTTCTGACAGTAGAATTTGCCAAGATGTGAGAATTGTGTTGCCGTGGTATACCTGCTGCTCTGGTTAGTGTTAAGCTTTACACAGATTTTCCTAAATTATTTCACACATTCTCAGGGGACCAGAGTTTGTATGTCACTTAATCCATAGTTCTGACTCCTACAATTTCATAGAAAGAAGCTTCTGGTGATCAAAGCAGTAACACATTCTAATGGAGAGCAAGATTTTCCAGCTTCAGGACTGCTCTGTGTATAGATAGCATTCAGGATACTCCTGCAGCATATCTGCTCTTTTCCTCCTCTCCACATTGTGTTAGCTCTTATTCGTAATTACTGTTTCTACTGTGTTAGAGCTACCCAGCTCCCTAGGTGATATGGCTGAGTAAGGCAATGGGGCAAATTGAGATTTAAGTACAGTTAGATCATGTCATGTTTCTATACCTTAGCGCAATCCCCTACCTTCTTTCATCCTTTATGTCTTCGGGAGTTACAGTTATTGCATGACTCCTACTGCATAATGGGGTACTATAATTTTCTTTCCTTTCATGAGCTCATGCAACCATTACTTTAAAACCACTTGCAAATGCACGTGAGATGAAAGTGCATGATATTTTCAGGAGTATTTCACTGAATGAACTGACACTTGGAGAGTTTAAATGAAACTGAGGTTCACCAACAGACAGGAAATGCCAAAGCTGGTGTTTCCAAATTTAACAAATACATTAAAGAGTCAGATTACTGAAGTACAGTCACCAGTATATGTGATGATGTGTGCTCTGTATGTCCTTTGTAAATTGTGTGTAAATACTGATGGAGTCTTACTGCTTTTTTTTTAATGTCTTTTGTGCACCTCTTACCTCTTTGTCCCTTGACCTCAACACCAACACCACCAAGAACATAATTTTTATAATGCCTATACATTCCTGAGACCCAGGAATCCAGTTATAATAAATACTAATGCAGGTCAGTGACTTCAAGCAGAATCTAGCTTGAGGATTGATGTGTGATTTAATTTTTACTTTGACTTTGAATAAACAGTGTAATGGCATAGCATTGTTAGCATTGTCTTTTCCTAATCTACATCAGGCAAATGCTACCACAAGATACCATTTTCCTCATCAAGGGATAATTATTCAAATCAGAAAATCTGTCTCTTGTGCTCTTAGAATGCCCCAGAGTGGAAATTCCTGATGAGAATTATACAGATGCTCAATGAGAGGAAAATCAGAAACATACTCCATACTTTTGGAACTAGGCCAAACTATTTATGTTCTTCTGAACTGGGACTGAGATTACTGGTGCTGTTGTACAAGTATTCACTCAGAGGGTGGTTTATACATAATATACGGCATAATTTCTAGGCTATTGCTGCCAGTTGGGGAGTCTTCCAAAAAATCATATCTCCGATACTGAATTATATTTGAATGGGATGCATTTCTCTGTTATTTCCCAATACATCCATATTCCATCTTGCCTTTTTAATTAGTGAATATATTGACTGTATATGTATTATTATAATTGCCTCTGCCAGCCTGCATGCTTTTAATTGTGGATAAATTTATTCCATCATCTCTCCCTAATTGTAGAAGACTATGTTTATTGCAATTGCTACTGACTGCTGGAAAATGATCTGTCTACTCCCGAGTCTTAGCCTCTTTCATACATATGGTTGTGATATTGTTTGTTAGATCATTCCCTGCTCTTTCCACCTTGTCTCTGCCTCACATAGATTTTGATCTTTTTGGTAATGTCTGTTGTGACTGTAACACACTTTAAGAGTCCAGGGTTTTTGACTATAACAATACGAAACATCCATGGGTAAAATATTTTGTAATTGTCCATGTGTCTAGCTTGGCTTCTCATGCAACATTAAGTATGAAGGACATTATCAGTAATGGTGCATTTGTCACATCATCAAGCACTAGTCATACGTTTAATAGTAAAGTCACTCTACTTTCCAAAAGAAACTTAATATAATTGAGGACCCATTTTATGAATGACAGTGCTAGGAAGGTGGTAAGTATTTCTATTTACTTTGAAGATGGAAAAACTAAGGAAAACTTTTATTTGTCTAAAGCTTCATGAGTTAAATGCCATAGTTGAAAATGACAAACCAGTGCTCATCGGGGTTCTCTCACTGATCTGTACTTTTTCTACCTACTACTCCTCTACTTTTCAGGTACAGCCTGATTGTAGTCTTGAAACTGTAGGTTTCAGAATATTTTGTTCTCTGCTCCACATTTACATTGCCAGAATGGATCAAAAAGAGGCTCATTACTGTTTTCATACCGAGGTGATATTGTTCAGAGCTAGAAACTAGCTGGGTGTCTGGTTAAAATGTCAGCATTCCAGTTATATTCTTATTATTTCCCATTACTTTTCTAAACATCTTTGCTATGAGTTTTCCCAATGTAAAGGGCAAGTTCTCAGTAAGAATGAATAACACTCTTTTTTTTGTTTTTTGGCTTTTTAATACTTTATCTCCTTTGTGTTGCAAAACAAAGCTAAGTATAACATAAAAACTCCTTTTCCTCTTTGTTGCCATCGTTCATGGCATTGAATGTGACAATTTGAAAAAGTTATTGCCTACATACAGATCCAAATAGTAACAGGCCAACGATGCAATCAGTGCCTAATCTTTATTTCTTAACATAATGGGCTCTTTATTGCCTTGGTCTGGACAATTCAAGCAGAGCCATTCTATGTTTCATAGTGTCTCATAATTTAGCATTTTTAACCTTGTGTTATAAGTTTCAGCTTCAACTGGATTATACTTACCTGTGTAGTTGTGGGATTGAGTAAAAATTGGGTAACATCTCACTCCTGTTTCGCCACCTGACCTTCCTGGGGTAAGTGAGAGAGTAGGTATACCAGATGAGTAATCTGTTGTTTTATTGCACTTGTGTGTATCTTTTTTATACCCTAAAAGTTGTGAAAGATGAAGAAGCAGCCAGAGTCTGAAGGAAACCCTGTACAAATATTCATAAGGCTTTAAAAAATTGGAAAAGAAAGTGAAGATGAAGCTGGCAGGGTTTTACTCTGATCTTGAAAATGTTCTCCTTAGTGGATAACCAATGCAAATTAAAGATTAAAATAAAAAAGATATTTGTTTTTCTGTATATCTTTTTGACTTTGAAATGGCTGGATTTTTTTTGAAAAAATAGCCCTCTTAAATAGTTTTAAAAATATTTGTTTTGAAAATACAACTTTGCCTGCTAATCACAAACCATCTTTTATATGAAATAAATATAAAAAAAAGAATGCATCATTGTATTATTTTGAATTACATTTTAGCATTTTAAATATTGAAATACTCTCAGAAAGTTGTGGAAAGGTTTATTTGAGGGATTATGTGACTTTTTTCTGTTACTGAGGAATTTCAGTAATTAGAAATGGAAACAAATCCAACATTTTGAATCTACAGTTTTAATGAAGAATTGAAATATGAAACCATTTGAGAAAGCAGCATAGACAGAGCTTGGCATTTAAAATAAAAATTATCAACAAGGATTTTCTTTTCCAGTAGCTATTCAATCATGTAAAGACATTGAATTTTCTAAAAATTTTATGGCCAGCTCTTTTGAGGTTCAGAATTTGTAGGTTAATTTCCTTCAGTAATCTTTTTTCTTAGCCTTCCATAAATATAGATGGAGTAGTCAGTCATATATTGTTAGAGGTAAGCAGAAACTGTATTCTAATATTTTAGCTATTTCTGAACAAACCTCAATTTTTGTTTCTGTAAGCCCAGCATCTTCAGGGAGATATCACAGATTTACCGGCTGCTCCTGTAATTTCCATTTTGTGTGTATATGTGTGTGGAATAGGTGATGTTGCACAGAAAGGAGTAAAACAGATTGCTTTATTTTCTAAATTAGCTCTACAAGGCACATTTTATCTTAGGTAGAAGTGGATTTTCTACAGGAAAAGGCTTTTTGGTAAAAAGATGGCAGATCTAACACAGTTTCTTCTTAAAGAAGTACCATACTTTAGAGAATGAGGGAATGACCTCTTAACCTTTTGAGTAGATCCTTCTCAGTTCTTTGCAGAAGGATGAATTTGGACTCTCAGTTATTTGCATTTTTCTCTCATCTCCTTTTGTGATCTGTAATGCCTTCTGCTTTGCCTGGACCTCCAAATTTGGTGGAGGGTTTCTTAAGAACTAAAATCCACATTTTTTTCTTAAAATAACAACTCTGAATTAGTCACTGAAATGGCTCACAAAACAAGTAAACAAGACAAAGCATCTCAGTGCATTTTTAAATAAATGCCAGTTATTCAGAGAGAAATCTGCAGTGTCAGATCCCAGTCAAAAGGAGGAAGACTCCAGAAGATATACTGATCCAAGTTCTACAGGAAACTAAATAAGGTACTCTGTGTAGGATGTGAACTTAAGAAAAAAAAAAAAAAAAAAAGAAAAAACAGTATTTGACAAGTGTCACCTTATCAGTCTCATAGAACTGATGTGTTTACACTGAGGGAAAACTACATATGAGCACATTCTCAGGGATTATACACTGATTTCTTTGAACATGGCAGTCAAAGTTTCAGAGAATATAGTCCACTGATTTGTATTTTGCCCATGAAACTGTAACTATGAATGAAAGCACACTCTGCTGCCCTTCAGTGATTTTTAAATTCTTTTCAAAGTGATTGAGAAAAGGATTATAGAACTTTATGAGGGCAAACATTCCTGTGAACTCCCAGGGCTGTTTGTGTGTTTAAATGCATACTATGGCAATATTGTTCCTTTGCCTTTCTTTGATTAGTTTTATTTTTTCTATCCTGACTGGCACTTCCTTGCACTTTGCAGGTGTTGTGGCAAATCTGCAGCAGAGCTTAAGAGCACTTAATTTGCTAAAGATCCCCCTTGTAGGAGTTTGAATTCAGGTTACCATATAGGCTCAGTTTTGCCTTAACAACATATTTCTTCATGTGCAAGGAGAATTGAGCTTTTGTTTGTCTCCATGTGCTGTGGTCCTTGTATTAGCAGACAAAAAGCATTTTTGGTGATGAAGATGAACGGAAGACCAGACCAAAGAATTTTTCTGTGTTAAGGTCACGGTGTTTTCACCATCTTAGCAATTCTGTGCATGAGGAGTCACATCAGGAAGATTTTAACATTGCTTAGAAGTTAAGAGAACGTTATCTCAGAGAGCTTCACATTTCTTATGAGAGTTTCTCACACAGCTATACTGTACCTTAACTGTCATCATCCCAAAGGGCAGGTGAACCTCGCAATAAAAAAATCACATAGCTCTGAAGTGTCTTTCTGCGGATCATCTCTTAATTGGCTGTTGTCTCCTAGAGAGCTTCTCAACACCCAAGTCCTGAGAGATTCTGGAGTCTCTTGAGATGCTTCTCATTAACTTTGAAAAGCTTTTCCTTATTTTTTTCCACTTTTAAAAGACAGGAGAAGAAAGCTGGCTTTAAGCAAAGGGTAAATGACAAAGGATTGTCATTGGGGCAACATGACTTTTGCTCTTATTCCTTCTAACAGCAGAGATTTACTAATTCTTCCTGTGCTTTCTTGACTATAAAGAAAGCAAGCTCCTTACTCACAGTTCACCCTATGACTTTCTCTCTATTCTGATGCTTTGATTTCTTGCCAGAATTTCTTGTAAGTCTGGAATCACTTGCTGAAGTCATATCTTCATGATATGAATATTCTGCATTACACTCAGCTAAGTTTGCATGTGATTGTTAGTATCTATTTGCTTCTCAAAATTTTGTACACTTTACAAAGTAAAGCAAATCCTTACATTTTCTGTGTATGCTTTCTTTGAAGCTGGCTACAAGTAAAACTGAGAGAGGAAGTTCTGAAAGAGGAAAACTGAAGTGCTCATGATCCCTATACCTCAAGTCTTTTTCTTCTAGAAAAAAAGGGAGCAGAAGAGTGCTTGAGGGTTCCTCCTTAGTTTGAATTCACTGGAAAAATGGAAAAGAAAAGAAAATATTCTGTCTTTACCTTACTAGTGGGTTGTACACATTGCTCAACACATTACTTTTCTCACATGTACAGGTAAAAGGGCTAAAAGATGCTTTCTTTTTTACTACTCCAACCCACCCCAAACCATTACCACATTATAGGCCTGACCTTGTCTGATTAACAGGCATTGTTTCCTGGATTTACAGTCCAAGATGGTTAATTCATTCTTGGTTTATCTGTTATGGTCTTGGTACTTTAAGGATTTAAAATGTAACCTATTTTATAGTCTGCATTTACCCAAAGATTTGTTAATCTGAATAAAAATGGAGTTTACAGTCAGACCTGGATTAACCAGGTTGGAATGAGTATAGTTTGGTGGTGTCCTCTTTCTTAGTGGGATGAATTTAAGTAGCTGTTCTCCCTCACTGCCCTTTCTCTGTGGTAGCTGATAAGACCACAGCTATAGCAAATGTTTTTCCCTGTGTCAGACATCTCTCACAGCACAATCAATACATTTCATGGTGTGTTTAGCTCAGACAATGTTCAGTTATTAGTGTGAAAAGGAGAAAGGATTCACGAATCTGAAATGGTTTCTATGTCTAACAGAAGAATGGTGGTGACCAAAACCTTCTGCCTGACACAGTACCCTGCACTGTGCCCGCTGTGTCTTTCTGTTTTGGAGCTAGGGTCTTTCTGTGTTTGTTTGCTTGCTTGCTGCTTTCCCTCCTGAATAGCTGTTTGTCTTCTTAGTGTTTTAAAAACAATTAAATCTGAGCCCTTTTTTTGGTGTTTTTTGTCATTGAAGTCAACACTGTAACATAATAGTGGTGTTTAAAGAGTATGTAAACAGCACAACAATTGGATCTGTGTTCCGTTGTATGATGGGAAAAAGCCTCTCTACAAAAGGCCGTAGCTGTGTGCAGTTTAGTGAAAACAAAAGCGTAGTGAGTTCATAAATTGTCTCTCTTGGAGGCCACAATAATGACAGACAAGATTCAAGGGATCAGTCCCTCAGATCTATGTTAGCAAGGTTAATGACAATTATAAAGCATGTACCATTTGCATCAGTGGGGTGGTCCCCAGCACTGTGTTGGTGGCTAAGACCTAAAGTTGAAAGAGAGGCCAACATTTATCTTGTAAAGCAAATGGGAACATGATTGCTCCTTCCCAGAGCAATGGTTTAGCAGATAACCACGAAAAATAGTCCTGATGAAGACTGTGTCTTTATGCCTAGAAAATCTAGAATACTTTAAATCTGCAAGTCAACTTAAAACGTACTACTTTAACTGTATGGAAAAGCCCTAAGTGTGCAACTGCATATATTTTAATATTTAGTCCTTTTTTTCCATTTTGGCTTTACTCTGTATAAAAAAACACTCAACAGTTCCAACACATAAATCCAATCATCATCAGGTATTTTTTACTCTGTTCAGTATGTAATACACTGATAGCAGCATGCAAGGGAAGACTGCATATGTATTTGTCCTCTCTAGCACCATGAGTATATATGCATTTCCTATAACTGTACCCTGTCAGGTAGGGTAGGTTGCTCTGTGCTATTATGAGGGTGTAAACTGTGGAAATAGTTTCTTTCCAACTATAAAAAGGTTACAAAATAAAAAGGAAAAATTAAAGTTTAGAAGCAATTATTTTTAGAGAACAATGTTACTCACTGTATTTCCAAAAAGCCTGCCTTACAGAGGAGGAAAAAGGAGAATGATGGAAATAAAACCAGAACACAGAAGAGTATCTGAAATGAAATGCAGAAATGAGAACACAGACCTCTGATATCTGGCTTTAAAATAGTCATTTGAATTAATGTTAACAGTGCAGATATTCTGTGTCTGTGGACATAAAACTTCTGGTTGTGCTTTCTTACAGGCATTGTTTCCTGGATTTACAGTCCAAGATGGTTAATTCATTCTTGGTTTATCTGTTATGGTCTTGGTACTTTAAGGATTTAAAATGTAACCTATTTTATAGTCTGCATTTACCCAAAGATTTGTTAATCTGAATAAAAATGGAGTTTACAGTCAGACCTGGATTAACCAGGTTGGAATGAGTATAGTTTGGTGGTGTCCTCTTTCTTAGTGGGATGAATTTAAGTAGCTGTTCTCCCTCACTGCCCTTTCTCTGTGGTAGCTGATAAGACCACAGCTATAGCAAATGTTTTTCCCTGTGTCAGACATCTCTCACAGCACAATCAATACATTTCATGGTGTGTTTAGCTCAGACAATGTTCAGTTATTAGTGTGAAAAGGAGAAAGGATTCACGAATCTGAAATGGTTTCTATGTCTAACAGAAGAATGGTGGTGACCAAAACCTTCTGCCTGACACAGTACCCTGCACTGTGCCCGCTGTGTCTTTCTGTTTTGGAGCTAGGGTCTTTCTGTGTTTGTTTGCTTGCTTGCTGCTTTCCCTCCTGAATAGCTGTTTGTCTTCTTAGTGTTTTAAAAACAATTAAATCTGAGCCCTTTTTTTGGTGTTTTTTGTCATTGAAGTCAACACTGTAACATAATAGTGGTGTTTAAAGAGTATGTAAACAGCACAACAATTGGATCTGTGTTCCGTTGTATGATGGGAAAAAGCCTCTCTACAAAAGGCCGTAGCTGTGTGCAGTTTAGTGAAAACAAAAGCGTAGTGAGTTCATAAATTGTCTCTCTTGGAGGCCACAATAATGACAGACAAGATTCAAGGGATCAGTCCCTCAGATCTATGTTAGCAAGGTTAATGACAATTATAAAGCATGTACCATTTGCATCAGTGGGGTGGTCCCCAGCACTGTGTTGGTGGCTAAGACCTAAAGTTGAAAGAGAGGCCAACATTTATCTTGTAAAGCAAATGGGAACATGATTGCTCCTTCCCAGAGCAATGGTTTAGCAGATAACCACGAAAAATAGTCCTGATGAAGACTGTGTCTTTATGCCTAGAAAATCTAGAATACTTTAAATCTGCAAGTCAACTTAAAACGTACTACTTTAACTGTATGGAAAAGCCCTAAGTGTGCAACTGCATATATTTTAATATTTAGTCCTTTTTTTCCATTTTGGCTTTACTCTGTATAAAAAAACACTCAACAGTTCCAACACATAAATCCAATCATCATCAGGTATTTTTTACTCTGTTCAGTATGTAATACACTGATAGCAGCATGCAAGGGAAGACTGCATATGTATTTGTCCTCTCTAGCACCATGAGTATATATGCATTTCCTATAACTGTACCCTGTCAGGTAGGGTAGGTTGCTCTGTGCTATTATGAGGGTGTAAACTGTGGAAATAGTTTCTTTCCAACTATAAAAAGGTTACAAAATAAAAAGGAAAAATTAAAGTTTAGAAGCAATTATTTTTAGAGAACAATGGTACTCACTGTATTTCCAAAAAGCCTTCCTTACAGAGGAGGAAAAAGGAGAATGATGGAGGTAAAACCAGAACACAGAAGAGTATCTGAAATGAAATGCAGAAATGAGAACACAGACCTCTGATATCTGCTTTAAAATAGTCATTTGAATTAATGTTAACAGTGCAGATATTCTGTGTCTGTGACATAAAACTGATAAAAATAGCCAGTCAATAAAGAATTTGATCTTATATACCATTTTAAAGTTTAAAATGACAAAAGAGAAATGAAACCAATTTACTACATATTGGATTCATTCAGCTTAGTTACAATTGGTGGCTAGAGTCTTGAACTAACATTGAACTGCTATTTCATTACATAGGAAAACAGGGTCACAAAAGACCTTCTTGGTCATCATCTTTACTCCCAGTTATTGCTGTCATTCACTGTCACACTTTTAAAAAATAAACTATGAAATTATTTTATATTATTTTGCCTACTGTTTCTTCAGCTAGAGGGATATTCTTGTTCCTTGCCATGCTTATGTCTAGAAAACTTCTAATTTTCAGCTTGAATGCATTTAGGTTCACTTCATAACAACATGTTCTTATCCTTCTCTTAATGACTTGCCTTTCTTGGTGTTTAGTGTACTTGCAGAAAGCCACTGCCTTCCTGTCAGCCCTTGTTTAGCTACGACATAGTGATGCAAATTCCAACTATTTTTTTCCTCTTCTGCCTGTTATTCTAGCAGGTTTAGGGTGTTCAACATTTCACAGGTATCAGTGCCACAGACGTGAACCCAGTGCTACTTCCTTTCTGCTCGGTGTGTCTGACTGGAAAGCAGCAGGAGAAGTTGGCCTTCAACGTGCTGCACTACAAGTGGCAAAGAGAACATATGAGACAGAAGGGTCTTGTAGGCTGGATTGCCCCTGTGACCCGTAAGATCCCTAATCCTGGCCTGTGCAAGTTACCCTGGACCCCACCTGAAGCATGTGAGATCAGCCTTTCATGTCATGAGAGTGTCTCGTCATTCTTTTGATATTGTATTTTGACTTGAAAAATTCAGTTGAACATTTTGCAATAGCAGTGAGAGTTGCATACAAAAATGTATTATCAACTTAGTGTGAATTTATTGTATTGATTCTTTCTATTAATAGTGCTTATGAAGTACTGCCCCTTGAAGAGCATCAAAAAAAATACAATAACTCAGAATGCTTTAAAGAGCAAGTGACCATTTGTTTAAACATTTAATTTATGGTCAATAGTTATGTTCTATTGCAAATGTCACTTCTTTGCTGCAGGGATTCGATTAGGTTTATTTTTTTCTGTAAGGAACAACTGCTGCACTTTTATTCATTATTCCCTTCCAAAACTGAATACCTTTACTGCATACATGCCTGAAAGACCAGTGAATATATATATTTTTAATATAAGAAAGTTTGAGGTACTTGCATTTGTTCTTAAGTCTTTAATTTTCTGGACATCACAGTGGTAAGAAGAAAGGGCATGAAAGGATCCACACAGTTTTATGAGCAACAAACTGTATGGAGAATAAAATGTACTTTGAAATATTGTTCTTGGTAAGTTGTCGCTGTCTTTTAACTTAAGTAAAAAAGAATATCCCTATAATATAACTATGTCATTTCTAAAATGCCATTTTTTCCTCTGACACTTTGACATGTTAGTGCTTATTTCTTCCTTTACCCTTTATGTGCCCTTAGCTTAATTTAACCTTGAAAGTAGTATTGGCATAACAACTGTTTTAAAGAAAGCATCAAAGTTTCCAGTCTTTCTGCAGTTTAAAGGTTAATAATGCACACTGCCAATTTCTGCAAACAGCCAGGCTTTGTACGCTCTTCTATTGTAAAGCTGAAAAGTGCTGTTGGAAGAGTATACACATTTTAAAATAAAACTTGTGAAGTCCCCCTTTTCCATTCAAACAGCCTGAACTGTCAGTTTAGCTAACCTTTGCTTGCCTGTCACTGTGTTCCCATGATTAAATGTGAAGATTATAATCATTAACCGTGCCGGGGGTTCACTGTGGGTGGAATTTTGATGGGTGGATGACATTCTGTTTATATTATGAAGTAAAAATCAGACTTCATCTCTTCCAGCTCAACACCCAAAGGTCTCTAGGTTAGCTACCAAGGCCTAGCTGCATTCATGTCACCTGACTTTAATATTAAATACTGCATCCATGGCAGATTGGAAGGTATTTCACTATACTCTTTAATCTCTGCCTTTCCTTTTAACTGGAATAATCTACTGGACATAAATGAACTTGATTTGACCTGGAGATGAACTGGTAAAAAAAAAAGAATAATAATAATAAAGGGGGAAACAGAGAGAGAGAGACAAAGAAGAAAATCTTGTTTAATGTACAGAAAAAAAGAATTTGTATAACTCTTCAGTTATAATTTTTTTTCTTTTTTTTTTTCCTGTAGGTTAACAAACATGTAGTAAACTTTAATTTCCCTTTTGAGATCAGTTCTTATACTCTTTTCTTTAATAAACCTATTGATGACACAAGAAAGTAATGAGTTTGAAAGCTAGCTCTTCAAAACATAAATCTGTTTCTGAAAATGATATTGTGATTTTAATTACAATTACATTTCATTAATGTTGGTTTATCTTCAAAGATGTAGAGTAGTCCTAATATTTGAATTATCATCACATTGAAAAAAGACTGGAATCCCTTCTAGATATTGATAAAAGAAAATAAGCCATATTAATGACTTGTTTGATGTACCTGTTTATTACATGATATGACATCAATTTGGTAAAGCAACAGCATATGTTATGTTCACCTTTAAGTATTTTATTTATGATGTTTAGTTAGCCAGCAGAGGTTTCACAGAAAATTGTTAAAATTTAACTGTGTGTAAGTGATCAGCAAACTCTCTTAAGGTTTAAGAGATCTACTACTTTAATTGATTAATATTAACAGAAAAAAATCTTCATATTAAAAGAAAAAAAAAAAGAAGGTTATTTATTGCGCAGTTTCTTGAGTTTCTTGCTAGCTCACAGCATCTTTTTCTCATTTCCTGCCAGGCTTCACCGTCAGATAAACATGTTTCTGAATAACACTGAGGTATGCACCTAGCTCCCAAAGGCTTTCACATGTATGCCACAGTCTCAGTTTTGTAAGTTTCAATGTGAAATTATTAAAGTCAATAGAATTTGGAAGGAAATTTTGGCAGGTATCACAGGTGTAGCTCAAATGGCAGGTGGCTTTTTCTGTCTTTAACAAGTGATCCTTAGAGGGCTAAAGGGCTTGTTCATCAGCACTTGAACCTCTGATGAACTCCGATCTTGCCTTCAGCTATGCAGACTCTCCTTCTCATCACCCTTAAACTCATGGACTCAGTCAGAAGGGGGCTGTGCAGAAATAACTTCAAAGATCCTTTGCTGCTGTTTTCCAACAAATTTATGTGACTTAATGATATTTCATAATATTATTCAGCTGAGTGTGTGAGAGAATTGAATAATCTTAGGAAGCCTAAAAAACAAATCCCAGTTTGTCCTTTTTTTTTTTTTTCTTGAGATGAAATGTTTCTTTCTAAATGCCTTCAGACATCAGTGCTTCCTTCCATGCTTTCTCGCACTTGAAACACTGTCTGCATTGGTGAAGTCACTACCCTTTCCCTGCTCAAATACATTTTGAAAATGCCCTTCTATCTTGATTTTTGAATAAAATTATCCAATGCATAACAAAGCACATGATCTTCCACAGACTTTTTAGCCTTTTAGACGGCATCTTAGAGTATCCCTTATTTGCAGTCAAATCAGTGTGGAAGGTATAATTCCTTTGTGTAGCATCATATAAAATCTGAAGATGTAGTTGTACAAACTCAGTGCAGAGAGGTAAATAACTTAAATGGGACAGACTACCTTTTTGCATGTATGTGTTGCACACGTGTATGCATTGCTTCTGCCAAATATGGAATACGATTGTAAGATATTATTAGCAAATGCGTATGAAATTTTGTTACCTAAAACCCCATGTTGTCCTACACTATAAGGAAAGCCTGTTTTTTTATAAGCATGCAAATATAGGAAGAATATTGTTCAAACCAGTGAATAATATAAATATCATCTGGAGAATTAAACAAGACTATTAAATATTTTTATGAGGATGCATTACAGTAAATCTGTATATTTATGTATATCTCAAAGCAGAGCGTTTCTAATGGAAATGTTATCTAAAGGAAAAATAGAAGAAATCTGGTCAACATTTTCCATTCAATTAAATGTAATGTTGTAATTATTTCTTCTGTTAATTGGACATAATTTGAAATATAGTGATTTTTAATAGATATAATGGTTGTAAAATGGTGATGGGTGGAGAATATCTCATTGACATAAAAAAGATTAAGGTAACAGTTTGGAGGCTGTTAAGCTATTAATGATAATGAGAAAAAAAAATGTGTAACTAGCAACGGTGGAATACCATTTAGCTGTCTTCACAATGGGTTTCCATAAAGCAGATTGAAGGTAAAAAGGTTGCACTGAATTTGACTGCATGAATTTAGTATCAGGGATAGATACAGCTCACTTGGTACTTAATTATTTAAAAGTTTCATATAAATAATTACTGTTGAAATTGAAAACATGCACACATGGGAACCAGGATATAAATATATTTAACATATCAGAACACAGTTTTAAGCTAGCAGTTCCAGGGTAAGCTTTTTCCCTTTTTTCTTTCCCACTTCTCCCTGAAGTCTTTTGAATGCATTGATGCTGAAATAAACTAAAAATGACACTATGAACTGCTTTCCACCATAGTACTTGGAGCCTGATCCTGCTCCAATAAAAGTCGGTGAAAAACATCCTACTGATGTCACTTAACTAGCATTAGATACAAACTCTTAAAGGGATTCAAGAAGTCCTGTGTACTTCTGACCTGCTGAAAGACCAGATTATTGGTCAACATTATGAAACCATGTATGTGTGTGACCTTTCTTTTTTGTTTATTTTGAAATCTAGTACTTATTTTGACTCTTTGATCACCTGCATTGTTATAGCATAATGAAATTGATGCACGATACTGCAGTGTATAATGCTCCTGCCAAAAAACATGCATCCAATTATCCTGTCAGTTGCACATGCATGCATTGAAACTGTAGGAGCTGCAAGTGCAGCTGATGGCTAATCTGTTTTAAGGATTAAAATAGATGCTTAAAAGAATAGATCTATTGAATAAAGTAAAATAAAATATTACAGAATAACATTTTTCAGCGTAATATAACTTTTCTGCAGTTGCTTGTCATAATAAATACTTGACCATATGTTGAGAATCCATTTGGATCCTTAAACTTCGGTATAAGAGGCATACACAAAGCTTAGTCTTACTTCATTTCTCACAGAGAGAACCAGAGCAGTCCAGATTAAAACTGATTCTCAGCAAATGAAGTTCAGTGTTTCTGCTTAGCACAGGGGTTCATAATGCAAAAATTGGTCAATCTGTTGCAGAAGAGAAAACAAAATCTCATAATTAAAATATAGGGCTAAACCCTTTTCCCTGCACATAGACTTCAGTGAGAACTCTATACTGAACATATGAAACCTGGATTTGTAGACTCACCCTAGAATATTTTTAAATATGACAATATTGGTGATATGTGAAAACTTGCATAATTCATCTGTTATCCACACTATTTATGGAGAGAGAACGCTAGTCTGTTGTGTCACCAATCTGTACTTTTGTAAGAATAAGTGCTTGAATTTTTTTAAAAAAATATATTTTCCATTGCAAGTAAGTTATAGCAGTGAAAATCTTAAGATTGTTGGATTTGTTTTGTTAGTTGGTAATATATTCTACAATTTGATATAAACATTAGGTATCAGCCTACTTCTGTGTGACATTTCTTATTGAAGGTTATTCTGTCAAGAGGTTAGCTGAGTATTTTCCTTGCGGAGGTATTCTTTGGCTGTTCTCTTGCCTGTAGAGAGAAGCAATTTATTTATTTAATGGCAAAATTCACTACATTTGAAACTATATTAGAGTGACGAGAGTAGTTTTCTTTGCTTGATGAGAAGCTTTGAACAAATTGGCTTCAGCTTGACTTTCAATAATATATAGTTTTCATG
>NW_008794408.1:363643-372137 GCF_000699145.1 Aptenodytes forsteri | reverse complement strand
ATATATATTTTTCATGCTGCCAACAGGAGATCACTGCCAAGCCAAGAATCACTTGTTTGAATTCGTAAGGTAGCCCTCATAGAAAATAGATACAGCAAACAAGTGACGAGAGAAAAAGTATAGAGAAAACAGAAAAGCTTGCAGAGGGTATGGAACAATGTGATGTTGTTGAGACAGAAGAAACAAAAGCAAAGAAAAAAAAGGTTAAATAAAAAATAGAAGTTTCACAACTGTATAATTTCATTTGTATTTATTGAATAGTTGAACTTTATTTTATTGATCTTTCTTTCTGTTGTGCAAGTGCTGATCTTTCCATGCTTTATGGCATTTCCATTTTTCCTATAAAAAACAAACCTTGCTTTATTCCAGATAAAAAAAAAAAAAAACAACAAACCTGAGTCAGTTTTCATAGTCACAAGTATTTCAGACTGGCTAATGTTTATGACCTTTCTGAACTTGAACTGTTCCAGACTCGGCAGCAGAAATGGCGCCAAGGGGCCAGCGCATAGGTATCCACTTCACATGATGCCATTACGCTGGGGGGACTGCCACTGACAGCACAGGGTGCGGCATGCATCAAACCTGCATTTACTCTGCTTTGGAGCACGTCTCACCTTCCCTGCCTCCACCGCTATGAAGGCAGCATCTGCATCAGGTGACTGGGTTGGAAAATGAAAAACGGTACTTGAACAGTGTAGCAAGTTTTGACCTGCCTGTGTGAACTCTGCACTGGTCCCAGTCCTATCTTTTGTATTATCTTGTATTTTATAGCAGGCATTTCTAGAAATCTAAGACTTTTTTTTCCCCCTTCAGTTATTTTGGACCATCTTAGGATAATTTACTCAGACCTTTGAGCAACTTTTAGGATTGAGGGGAACATCCTGTGAAGGTATTAGGGGAAATGAGGTGATAAACATAAATAGGTAATGAGCAGAGATAGTTTTCTGTTTTACTTATAGGAAGAATACCAAACCTTGGGACTGCTCACAGCTTCTTTTGAAATCTGAAGGGCCTACAAAACTCTGTACACCATATATCATTATTGAGTACTCAAAATCTGAACCCATTTAAGCATAGGTTCTTCTTATACCAGAATTCAAATCTCTGAATGCCTGTTGCTAGCTCAGTAAAAATATTACCATATTGGTAATATTGTGGTGAATATGGAAGTCAATAAACCTGAGGGTGTATAGAACCAAAGGAAAATATGTTTTTGAAAGTATTAAACTGAACTGTAGGTCTATGGATATACCTACACTATAACAATGATGACTGCATTATATCACAGATGTATTCAAGCTTGTTTTAAGCTAGCTAACTTGAGTACCAGTATCGATTAGACGTGGCAGCAAAGAGTAAGATATTTTGTTTCTTGGATGAGTCTTGCAGTGACTCAGTGCCTACAGCGTTGGCATGTTGGGGTCTCATCTCAGAGTCTGAGGAGTCCTGGGCATCTTATCTGAAACAAAGCCTAGCAGGAATGAGGGTTTCAGATGGAACACAATTTACTGAAAGATAAAAACTAATCATATAACCAACGACTGGGATTTCTAAGGTGAAGGGAGACATAGAAAGTGGGATATGTTTCTTATACTAATAAAATTCTACATTAGGAAAATTACTGTTATTTGCTCATTTTCACAGCCCAAGAACAACCAGAATAACATAGAAAGAGTAACCAACAGATTCAAACATAGGAAATAGGCCAAGGAACTCATTGCCAAGTGCCATCAAGATTAATGACTTAAAAGACTGACAATTAAGCAGAAAGCTTAAGCATTTCTTGTCTCTCCAGAGCAAGGAAAGACATACAGTATCATGAGGTCTTGGAACTCAGTATTTCCTGGGTGCTAATCTTTTGTTCAGGCTAGTACATGTTGCTAGTCTGTGACCTTAATTAGCTAACATTTTACTTTTCTATAAATGAAAACTAGAAGTGATTAGATATGTGATTGCAGTGCTTTTACAATGCAATCTGTCTTTGAGAATAGTGATAGAGAAAAATGTGATCTTCTTCCTTTAAAGCATTTGTCACTAAACCTCTTCTTGAACAGACTTATAAATGATATTCTGCTGCAGAGTCAGTTACAAATAGTAAACATTGAAAAAAAGGGTTCCTAAAGCAAAGGGAAGACAGAAATGTGTGTGGCTTGGGAGCAAAGGAAAAGCTCAGGCAGGGGGACCGGACCCTGAAACAATGGAATCATCAGCACTGCTTTACACGACAGTCTAATTCAATGTGTCAGGCCATAATCAGCTCCGTTTCACAGTGCTTTGCTCCATAAAAGCAGATTTGTTTAACCACAGACTCTATTTCAGCATGACTGAGAATGAAGAATAACCAACGAAGCCAGGCATATCTCACGGGTTATATTATGGGCATAGAGTGAATCCATCATTTGCTGAAGAGGCAGAGAAAAAGTGACAGGCTCATTCATGCCTTAGAGTCATTTTTAGGCCTATTGAAAATTTTAATCTGTGCACTTTGGATGAACTTCCCCACTTCTTAATTTAGTACATGTAGCCGTGTGGTAAAGTCTGTCTGCCTCAGATAGGGCAGACTTGCTTCTCCAGGACATCAGCCCCTCCAAGCAGTTTTCTCCTATAGATTCAGCCTGGCTGCCTTGAACTTTACACAGACACATAAGCCCCAATTCCAGGAGGACTTCAGAGTTAATTAAATGTTGAAATCACATATTCCCTAGGGCTAACGTAACACCATTCCAGCAATAATTTTAATTTAGCATTAAAGATAGTGTACATTTTTTAAGATATTTTCTTTAAAAAAATACACCTGTCTATTTAGCAGCATGATTCTTCTCTCTCCTCTCTCTGTATAATATAAAAGCTGTTTTAAAGAAAAAAAAAGGAAAACGAAAACAAAAAAAGACAATTTAAAAAATGTTGCAAATCAGCAAATTCAAGGAAATTGCTTATTTAGAAAGTGCATGCAGCTGTCAAATAAATGAAATTGTTATTAAAAATGGTGGCAGCTCAGATAAATGAGGTAAAAGCGTTGGCTCATTCCTACTAGAAGATTTCATGTTTGCTCTCAGTGCCACAGATTGTGCTGCAGTGTGTGATTGCTGTGCATGACAGATATGTTTGAAACACTGGAAGTACTGAGGCACAATATGTAGAAACGCTTGACCTGAACTTGACAGTCCATATTAATAATATCAAGTTTGGAAAATGGCAGCATTTACAGCACTCACACACCCCCTGCCATTGGATTTTACCCTCTGCAGAAAGCATAAAAAGACGTGTGAAGTTATTTCCTCCCCAAAGTGTATTTTGAATAAAGAAGCATTCTTCTGAAATAGGTTTGTTTTCAAAACATTTTCACATAAAAACACAGAGTAAATGCAATGTCTTACATTCATTTTTCTGACATCGCTGGGCTACAATATTTTCAAGATGGCTGCACTTCAGCGAAATACGCAATTTGATGGGTCACAGAATTATTGTGAACCTTGGGAAAGAGCAAATCAGTCTGATCTTGAAATTCAAGAAGAAACAAAAATATTTACATTTTGCAGCTGGTAGAACCCTGAAAAATGTGGGTGGCTTTGTTTTGCTTTGTGCTTTTATGCCCAGGTTTGAAGTGAATGGCTCGCTAAGTGTTGGGTCTACATCACTTCACTTTCTGCCTGCTTCTGCCTAACCTTTCTTTTCCAGACATTTGAATTGAAGATTAACAAGGCAAAGAGACAACTAAATAAATCTCAGCTACATGTATGGAGAGCAATGATAATCAGCCTTGTTCCTTTCAAACTACAGATTTAAATGTAGAACAATGTCATTTGAGCATACTGTAAGCCAGGTGAGTGTTTGCCTGATTAAAAGGCAAAAAGTTCAATGGGTGAGGAAGAGCAGAGACACCAGTGGATGAAATGACTATAGTAAAACAAAACATTGCAAAATCTGGGCAAACCATGAGCATTCTCATAAACCTTTTTTACCAGAGGCTTTTTAAAAATCAGTTGAGCAGTGGAAAAATTTCAGTATTAATTTTTAAGAGTGCTTCAGCTATACTTTTTTTTGTTTTAAAAAAAAAGTAATGGGAATATTAAGAGCCACTGTCAATCAGCTTACTATATACAATATATTAATGGCAGAATAAGACTTGTTTCTTTTGCAGTCATGACATATGTATATTTTTCTGTTATAGAGTTTAAAGCCTATTTGTTGCCTTTAGAGTTTATCACACTCAAAGTAATTCATGGTTCAGAATTTGAGAAGATTCCTGGCAGTATTAATAAAATGCACCTGACAAAAAGTATTGGGAATATTAAGAGCCACTGTCAATCAGCTTACTATATACAATATATTAATGGCAGAATAAGACTTGTTTCTTTTGCAGTCATGACATATGTATATTTTTCTGTTATAGAGTTTAAAGCCTATTTGTTGCCTTTAGAGTTTATCACACTCAAAGTAATTCATGGTTCAGAATTTGAGAAGATTCCTGGCAGTATTAATAAAATGCACCTGACCTTATACTCTGTCAATATTCTATATTTTCATAAAGCAACAATGTTATGTGTGAATAAAATCACTGGAAAAGGAAATTCATATGAAAAAGTCAATGAAGTAACATATAACAATATGAAACAATGCACAGTCTTAGAAATATACTTAGATCAAGTCTTAGATGAAAATGTTACAGTTGAATCTCCTCTGCTCAGGCAAAGGAGATCATTACAGATACAATTAAGAATAGACTTTCAGAAATTGATAGAAACTACATTAACTCTTTTTGCATTCTAAAGATGCTACCTAAAACATGCTTGTCATCTGTTGGACATATCTGCATTATTGGAATTACCTCTCATATCCTGCCTCACATTATCAAGTAATAGAATGGAATACATCTTGAATAACACTTGAAATGTTAATGTCCATTTATTTTCTATTATATATAGTTTTCTATGATATAGATACACTGCATTTTCACATTTCACAGGGTTGACAACCTGTATGTTAAGAACTGAAGACTCGTTCCTGAAACTCACACGCATAGGCTGAACAAGGGAATGCAGGAAACCTGTAGAAAAGAAGCTTCATCAAAATTACTACAGTGTCTTGGTAAGTTTCTGAAATGTCAACATGACACGTCAGAATAAAATACTGTGCACACAACCATAAAATATCAGTTATCTTTCATAGTCATTTTATCTGATATTCTTTATTAAAAACAGAACTTTTAAAAATGGATATTAAACTGTGTTAAAATGTCCATTTTGGAAACCATATATTTGTACATACGTAGTAGTTGGCAATGGGAAAACTTGGGATTGGACAGTTTCTCCTACCCCAGGTCTGTGCCATGAGCACCACTCTCCAGATGAGAAATAACTCTCAAGTCTGGCTCTCTGAAATTGTTCTCAAAACTCTGATAGCTTGACATGTTTCACCTGTGAATGTGTGTATCTCCAACAGACTTCAAAGCTGAGAGCAATTTCTGGGGTTGAATTCTTGTCCTCACATCTTCTTGTTTGACTTGTATTCAGCTGTGAACATCTATGTATAATATAGAATAAGAAAAAGAAGCCTAAACTGGCCAATACCCTTTACCATTGTGCATCGTGTGTTAATACTTCTGGCTTTCATGAATTATATTTTAAATATATTATTTTGAAAATGGGAAATTACCCTAAACTTTATGATTAGGTAAGCAGTGAATATTGGTTTATTGAAAAAAAGAGCTGTTCTTTGATTTTTTGTTTAGAAATATTTTAATCATAGTATTTTAGAATTTGTGTAGCAATTACCAGAAAGAACAATTTTTATGGTCTTGCTGAGTTTTACAGTTTGACAGTTTTTTAGTATATTTCAATGAATCAGAATAGTATACTTATCTCCCTTTGTGTTCAAAATGAGGTTTTAGTTTTAACAAGCAATGGATTACTCAGAGGATTTCTAATACTTATGTATCTGGAGATGAAATAGGGATTTCATTTGTGAGTCTCTTTTTCAGATCAGACAAGAGCGGATTATAATATTTTGACCCTTTGATTGTTGCACTAGGATTCAAATAGGAAGAGTTATTAAAATTATTGAGACCTCAGAATATATTTTTGCAGGTCAGCTTGAATCCATTCATGTCGGTTTTGAGTCTGAATCAAATTTCAGAAACAGAGAGAGGCTATAATTTCAGCTGTTATTAAAATAAATATCTGCCATCTTTACCTGATCAAACTTCCTTGCTTGTTGAGAAATCGAATTGTTCTTGCAAATTTCAGTGACTTATATTTGTCTAAATGTGGTACAGATCTTGAAAATTCAGTTGCATATGGATCGTTTCCAACTTTTATCTTTTAAATTCAGTCTTGGGTGATTTCTACAAAACAAATCAAAAACATTTATTGTCTTTCAAGCTCAGGCAAAAATTACATTTTCTGAAGACAAACGAAAAATCAAATTTGGTTGAAACTGAAGCTACTAGTATGTATACACTGAACACAAGACACACTCCCATCTTCCTGGCGCAGGACAAAGGAAATCAGTGGTCAACAAAGCCACATACAGCTTTTACCCAGAAGGCAAACATTTAGCACTTTCATCAGTTTCCTTTTATCTGCCTCTCTCTGTCGGCACCACTCAGCTCAGCCGTCGATCTGATGAGAGGGCACTGGTGTCATGACAGAGAATGTGAGCTAATGAAAGTGTAGAGCTTTGGTTCAGCAGAGTAGAAAATTCCCATCTAGTGAGCAGGAACTGCAATCTGATATGATTGAGTTTTTAGCAGGCATTGCTATTATGTGCTTAAAGGTCCAGGATGGTTAAATTTGTGATCCTCTAAACATTAGGCATTTAGTTTTATTTTTTGCCTTTAATTATTGTTTTCTTGTACTTTATGAAGGTTTTTAACCCAACCACATTCTAGACCACATGTTAATTTTATTATATAGCATAGCTCATTAAGTTACAAAAGTTTTAATTAACGATGCCATGGAAGTGAGACAAATCTCAATGCAAAGCAAGAAAGGATCAAAAACAGAATCAGAAATGCCTGATTGATAGTTTAATATAAGGTTCAAATTCATATATGAATTTTTTAACAAAGGTTTATCACTACAGTAAGCACACTTTCGGAGTGTAAAATCTGGGCACACATCAAATTTGGATTCTTATTTATGAGTACTTGCTTTGTATTAGCCTGTCTCACTCCCTGACTGCCACTTTAAATATTTCTGAGATCAATTTAGTTATGTATGTATTGCTATTAAGCTCCCTAACATCTGTGTAGAATTGTAGAAAATCAAAAGAAAACAATTGTCCCGATAGGCTGGCCCACAAGAAGAAAATAACAGATTTGCTGCTTGCTGTCTTATTGCTAATCATAGATTTTTCCTAAAATAGTTACTTTTGTGAACACTATGGGAAGAATTCATGTGACCTGACTTAGTCCTATAAAATTTAGAATTCAAATGACTTATTCAAAGCTGTTTATTTAGTCACTTGCAGAGTTGTTTCATTCCTTTATTTTAGACACTATGACAAATCATTCCCAAGAAAAGTCTTTCTCTCCTTTGACTACTATGAAGGAAGCCCAAGCTGCCAATTTTCACTAACACCCAGCTTATGCTAAAGTTCAATCCAATTAATTGAACATCTCTCTTTCTTCAAGGATTGTGCTGACTGCCCATTTTCACTATTTCGGCATTTTGCTGCCAGCTTGGAACACAGCTTATTTTGAACACCCTGAAGAAGGGGGAGAAGAGGTGTCCAGTGTGCAAACACCAATAGGCGAGAGTGATACCTCATATACATTGACCTGAGAAAGAGTCAGCAAGGCTGGAGCAGAGCTGGCATTTAAAGTATCTGAACAGAAAAAAAAAAAAAAATCTTGGATGCTAAAAAAAAATAAAAATAAAATTATAGAAAATTTTATATAAGTCACTGATAGTTTTCCATTTTACCAAAAAAGGGAACACTTAGGATAAATTATTCCCCAGAGATGACTGCCATTCCATGCATCATTACACAGGAAATGTGGGATTTCGAAATACATAGATATTCTTGGCTAGCTTGCTGCTAGTGTTAGTTCGGTGTGAACCTTTGACTGTCAGCATTCATTTTGTAGTTAAGAGGTATTTGGTGGTCTTATCTCTGCAACATAATGCTTGATACTGATATTTTGGCTTTCAACATATAAGATCTCTTCTAAGGATCTACCTTGCACTGGTATTTGTCAGATGCCTTATTCATAGCAGAGCTTTCTTTTTAAGAAATTAGTCATTGTAGGCTCTGAGCAATACTACTTTGTTCCAGTTTTGCATAACAGCTATTGTTTTTATCATAGAAGTAGATTAATATCACTTAGACTTACGGTTTCTGTTTCATTTTCATTTTTGCTTTTCTTTAACAACTCTGCAACATTGCACTAGAAACAAATTACAGCAAGATTAAGATAAATGTTTTAGCAGCTCACAGGAATTAGAGTATGATGACATGCATTTTTTAATATATATTTAAAATACTATTAACA
>NW_008794408.1:355130-363623 GCF_000699145.1 Aptenodytes forsteri | reverse complement strand
CAGCTCCCCCATCAATGATAATTTGTGACCGCTACATTTCCTGATAATGACTCTAAGAATAAAGATTAACTGAGAATCAGTTTAAATGGAAGGGTTTCAAATATTCAAGATAATTTGTGATTAATCATTTAGCATTTCTGACAAGTCTCAAGATTCACAGAAGGTTAAAATGGATCAGACAAGTTGTAGGATCTCAGTTAAGAAGTTTCTTAATCATTTTTTTAAAATACTCATTCTCTTTGGTAACATGACTGGGGCAATAGGTCCAATTAACTATTTCAGTATAAAGCTCTGCTTTGAAACTTAAAAAGTCCAAATGATTAATTTAAAACATTCAACTGCAAATAATGTCAAAATCCCCTAGTGAGTTCAAGCTCTGGATTATTTTGTATCATGTGATTCAAAGAATAATATATGCAGTGCTGCAGTGTCAACAATGTGGCATCCATTAACACTGATGCAAGTGTTTTTTGACAGGTGATAGTGTGCTTGAACTTTTTCACAATGTTTCCACAAATGTGCAAAAGAACCAAGCAGACAGAGAAATACTATTCTGTTTATACTACCTTTTGCATTCCTGTGCATCTGTACAATACCGTATTCCATTCCTTCACAGCTAATGTGAGGGATAGAAGGTCACCACCAGGGCTACCTTCTGAAAGAGGTGGTCTATATTTTTTATCTTTTGTTCTACTGTTGGTGGATGGTTGACCTATTCCAACTTTCTGTTTGATTATAAAAAATCCACCTGTTTTTTTATTGTTTGTTTGTTTATTTTAAGCAAATTAAAAAAAAAAAAAAGGCAGATAAAGTTCACTTTATGCCAGTGGCAGACTAAGCATCCATTTCCTTATTACTTTAATAATGTCAACACACTTCTGTGGATGGATAGTCTGGACACAGACATTATCCACTTATATACTTTTCATACAGTATTTCAGTTCCAAAAGAATTTAAAAATATAATTAAAAACATCCAAACAAACCCCAAACCTCTGAAACAGCAGTGGCCAGCACAGACTTGAGCTCTAAAGAATTTGAAAGGATTTTGTCTGAGACAAGCCACAGACAGCAGAGTAAATATTGTTTGATGCAAATCTGTTGCACCTTGACATAGGACGGCAGACAGACAAGTGTCTCTGAAAAACTGAAAATGTTTGGGGGGTGCAGTTAGCTAGCTCTCTGAATGGTATCCACATAGGCCAACATCCTTCGTCAGCGCAGTCTGATCAGTTACACTGCTCTCCTTCACTGAAAAGGTAAGCTCCTCCTTTCTAGCTCCAGCTCAGAAAAGATGTTTTATCACTAAAAGGAAGTTGCTGATTGAGAGAAATCACTGCTGTGTCTTCGACTGGTGTCCTTCGAACAGATTGGTTAGGAATGATGCATTTTAAAATGTATTTTCTCGAAGTGGCATACATTTCTGTTACTGTATGCATGAACTTTAGTCAGACACACAATGATAATATGTTAATTTGCAAATACTTTTTAAATATACTGATGGCAAATATTTGTCACTTACTATCAGAAGGAGTAATAGTAAAGATGTAAATACTAGGACTGGAATTTGTACCACGGATCATGTCCGTTATACAGCCTTGTTTCCGAAGCAACTCCTCTAAAATCTATGATACTCACATTCAGTACTGAGGTGTTTTGTTATTATTATGTATGCCAGGTCAGTTAATAATAACTGTGCTTTCCTTCAGTCATCCAAAATAGAATACACAGTGAAAAAATGGTGTGTTATGTTGCATTTGTCACATGGTGTACACTTACACTTGCCCAAGAAAGCCTGACTTCCTTTTTAAAAAAGAGTAATTATTAACAAGAACTTGATTGGGAACACTCTTAACTCACTGAAATTTGTACTTAGAAAACTACTTTCACAGTTATAATTGGCAAAATGTGTGTGCTGTTTCTTCCTTTCCTACCCTGAGTAATGTCTTACCTGATACTTAATCCTGCTGACACCGGTGAGTGCTTCACGTGAGTAAATGGTATTCAGAGCGTAGCTGCAAAGACCTGGTTAAAGTGTGAAGAGTGTCGTGTGGTATAATGATATGTTTTACAATCAATAGGCATTTAAACTGACAGCTTCTTTTGTGGTGTGAAATTCTGTTTTACCCAGCTCAAAGTCCAAAGACTATTGATTCGTATCAGTAAGGTACAAGCTGTGGTGTTAATTCTCTCCTTGGTGTCTGTTTGTAACTTACTCTGTGATTAACAGATGCTTTTAAAGTACATTAAGACTGAAAACTGTACTTCTCTGTAAAGCGTATTCAGAAAGTGTTGTGGACTTATTTTTTTCACCACCTTTGTAATTGCTACTGAATACTGTGAACTGCTGGTAAACTCAGCAGAAAAAAATTTCCATGTTTAAAAGCAAGTACACAAAAATGTTTTTTATAGTGTAAAATCTCTATCTGATGTTCCTGAATTCTAAGTCAGAAGTATTTTGGGAGAAATTTTGTATAATTTTTAAAGGTCAAATGTATTTTAATTCACAGCATGCTTTAGTCCATTCTAAACATTTCTTTCATATCTGAATTTTCTCAGACTTTTATCTCAGACTTTTGCAGATACACCATAATTACTGTGGCCTTCCAAATGAGACATAAAATATTATGTACTCTGTATACTGCTGTTCCACATGATAAAAACTTCAACATTTGCTAGATTTTACATGTGCTCATTATCATACAAATAAAAAGAAATCTCCATTGTAAACTGTTATCCGTCAGTTTGGTTTCTGTTCTCTTCCCTAGAAGAGTTTCTTCTGGAGCTTGTACACAATTCCTGCTGCAGAGTTAATTGTATATTGTGCCAGAACTGAAATTAAAACACTAGGATTTACTTCTACCTCCCTCGAAATGAAAAAGATACCTGCTATTGTAGAATACTATCCACAGTAGATATCCCACATGGTTCCAAAAAAATGCTTGGCAGGAATACAGAAGCTAACTAATTTTCTTACAAAAAAGTATTTCTTAAACACTGTATTTGAAAATGTAGGATTTTTCCAAATATTATTTTAGATATATTCTTACAGCTCTTTATTCAACAAAGTACCTAATAATAGCCTTTAGTACTCTGCTGAATGGGAATAAACTTAAATGCATGTGCAATTAGGTACTGAATTGGAACTGTAAGGAAAAGGTCTCTCCTACTGGCTCAAAACTCTTATGAGCTGCTGATTGGTTTTGATAAGAAGTGTATGTTTCTTTTGGTATATCAGCGAAATTACAGTAATAAACATACCACTCTTCTGCCTAATAGAGCAGGATAGTGTAGCAGTTACACAAAAAGACCAGTAAGTATCTCTTCTATCTTTCCGCACACTTAAATATAATTGAAAATATTTAGAAAAACTTTATGACCTAGGGTTCGAGAAGTGACATGAAGGTTTTTACTACAATTTTTTTTTTCAAAAGCACTACTCACAATTAATCCATCTAAAAACTGAAGGAATATGTATCAACATGATCAAAATCAGGCAGTTGCCACTGAATTTTCTGAAGCCTTGTGAAAAAGACAAAACCTTACTTTACTGAATACAGACACTGATTTATTGAGGGTCATTGTTGAGGTGGTATTGAGCTGCTGCTGCTTGTTTGTACATTGAAGATACCTGGACTGTTTTGTCGCAAACATTGTCAGAACATGTAGATACAACATATAATCCATTTTTGGCTATATTTACATCAGCAATCAAATGGCAGAGCATTTTTCACTTACTTGATGTATTTTTCAAACTGGGCTTTTAATGAAATAAATATACAGATAAGGGTGCTCTTAGGTAATTCTCAAAGTTTGAAGTATTCTCATATTTCTGTCTTGAAAAAAAAAGAAAAAAAAAAAAAAGAAGAAGAAACCCAAGCCAAACCAAACAGCGTAATCATGAAAACAGCATTTTATTCCACCATTCCACTCATGAAAAGAAATGGAATACTATGTGGTAGTCTTTATTAAAGGTCCCCTTCTGTTAGAGCCATTGGAAAAAACTAATGATGATTTTGCAGGGAACAGCCAGAGGTAGAATGGTCAAGTCTTAACTCTGCCACTGAGAATCTGTCCCGTGTTGTGAATTTCAAAGGAGACAACATTTTAAAATAACAGAGAGAGGACTTTTCTCTCTGAAAAAATAGCGAAGACTCAGAGGAAATCTCCTGTAGTTCTTGGGTGCCTGATACCATGCTCCTCTCTGCTGCACATCTACTACTACACTTGGTATTCTCTGTATCCACTAGGGATATTCATTCATATTTAGTAAAATGCATAGGGAGCACTCCCTGCAATAGGTTTACTATATTAAAAACTTGTCCTTTGTATGCTCTATATAACAGGATGGAGGCGTTGCAGACTTCCCACCTCCGGTTCACAGCTACGTAAATGCCAGAGAAACAGTCTGCCTCTGAATGACCACGGTCCCTTGTCTGTGAAAGTTTCATGCATGCCTTCTCATGTTACCTAGCATCTGACACACCGTGTCAAGTTATACTTCTTCTTGTATTACAATACAGGTTGACATGATGCAGCATGCCACCCCACACAGCTACACATGGGACAAATGCATGACCAAAGTCAGGGGTGGGAGGGTATCTCTTGTTGCAACGACATTAGTAACAAATAAAAAATTTAAAACTCATTGGAGGGAATAAGCTCATGTTGCAACAGTAGTCTGAATCATGTAAAATGGCTCTTAGAACACCCCAGCCCCCAAAAGAAAAAATGTGTCTTGTTATCTGAGCTAAGAGATGCAAGTGCATTCCATTATGTCTCTTTGCATTAGGAAGCAGCCATTAAATAAAAGAAAAGCTTTCTAAAGCACCCTAGAGGGAATATACAAGGAAGTGTGCTTCAAATGCCCTCTGTGCTGTAAGTATTGCTGCAAAGCTTGTTTCATACACAGTAACTTTTCTGCTTTCACATTCCCTGCAAGTGACACTGCGGTTGAAATGATTTAATGCTGAATTATTTGGTTCTGAACTAATAGACAGTATTCTTGTTCCCTAATGATAACATCATTGCCTGCAACAGATTCTTCACGACATATTAAATAGCAGAAGTACCCTACACAGCTGTCATCTGTTGTTTTCTGGATAGGTAACAATTATGGATTCTTAAGGTATATACAGTAGAAAAAAATAATAAAGCAAGCCACTAAATTATGAAAAATAAACCTGAACCATTCTTGTATTGTCTTATTTTTCAGAGTAGGTCACTAAGCACTGGAAATAAAACCTAATTACTCCCAGTTGAAAAGTTCAATGTCACTATTATGGTATGACCTACTTTCTGAAGCCCTGAAATTTTTGGCTGGGTGGATAATGGTTGAATATATTTTTTCCCTATACAGGAGGCCCTCTGGATCATTTTTAATATACTGCAAAAATCTGAACATTCGCTTAAATAAATTGATACTATTATTAGATGAATTTATGGAAAATTTAAGTGAAGCATGACAAGCAACAAAGTGATACAATTATATAGGGCTGGACTATGTATTTATGATTAGAATCAGATGCAAATTATGCTGTAGAAATAACATAAAAGAGAAATAATATCTTTCAGGAGTTATGCTGATTATTAAAATGAAGTAAATACAGCACTCACCATTAATTTCATAATAGGTATTTATGGACTTTGCATTTCAACATTTTTTATCTAATGACATTATTCATTTAAAATCTGATCCGTGCATGAATGTTTCCACTGCCCATTAGTTTTGTTTAGAAGTAAAGACATGTCATTGTGTGAAAAATGGGAGTTATTAGGAGTTTGTTGGACTGCTCCTGATAGAAACTATGAAATTAAATTAAGTAACTGGCTGCTTTTCAATTTATTTTCCCCAGCATCTTGACTGAAAAAAATATCTAAATGTCTTTAACGTTTTTACACAGAGATAGTCTTTGACCCAGTAAACACAGATAAAGACAGATATCCTAAAGAGCTGAAATATGGGCAAATGACAGACTGAAATATCTTAAAAAGATGGGCTTTTTCATATGACCAGTAGAGATGATGTGTAAGATAAGTGTGCCAAACACGGTAGTTATGTAAATAAGTGAATGATGAGTTCTTAAAATAGAAATGTTTAAATTTATTTGCCTGCTCTGCTGTGGAAAATAAATTTAAACTATTATGATTTGTGAGGGTGTAGAAGGGTGTGTTAATTGCTTTCAGAATCTCAGGTACCAAAAAAATGACTACAAATGTGGCTGAAGGAAATGGTTGGATGGATGAGGTTCACAGTGTATAGAGAGTATCATCAAAATAATATTTTGTCAATAAAATATGTGAATACACCTTTTTTGTTAATTGTATGAATATAAATAAATTTCCTTTCAAATTTACTCAAACCTCCTGCTTATGTCCATGACAGACATTGAACCTGATTAAGATTCAAAGAAATTTTAAGGACAAAAATTTCATCCAAGTGATTACTTAAAAACTACTTCTTCATATGTTCATTATTTGAGACAAAGAATCACATGGATCATAATATCAAATGTTTGTAATGAAGATGTAACACGTGTAACGTGTTAAAAATGTGACTGATATAATATTCATAAATTAAGCCCTTCCACAAATTAATTCCGATGTCTAAGAGATTTGCTTTTTAGGTAATTATATCGTATGTTCAGAATTTTATTCCCCTTCTTAGAGGAGAAAAAATTGTGCACTTGCAGCCCAGAAGGCCAATCATATCCTGGGCTGCATCAAAAGAAGCGTGGCCAGCAGGTCGAGGGAGGCAATTCTCCCCCTCTACTCCATGAGGGTGGTGAGACACTGGAACAGGTTACACCCATAGATAAGCAATACAAAAAGCTAAGTAGACCAAAATCCATCAAGTTTTATTTTTTTATTTTAAAAAATACGTGTCATTGTATAAATGATCAAAGTTTTATTGAGTATCTAAATTATTTGGCTAATGTTTTCTGTTTCAAGTGGATGTGTGTATGTGTGCTGCTCCCTGTAACTGTGTTACAAGCCATGAGGTTTCAGCCTGGAGCTGAAACCTGTCTGAATCATCTGAAACAACTCTACAGACAATCCCTTTAAACCTCAGAAATATCCAAAACAACAGCTTGAAGCTAGACTGTGAGACCTGAAATGTATTTTTCATTCATTTTATAGAGAATGTTGTCAATATTGTTATAATCAATAAATGACAACTTTGTACAATCAACTTCATCACAGCTACCTCTGGTGTCAGAATGAGTTGCATATGTCTTTAGAGATGAAAGACACTATACATTTAATTAATTTTATTCAAAAATTTGTTAATCCCTACCTTACCGAAGTGTTAATTAGGCACTATATTTCTGAAATGAGATACTTTGATTACTATGTATTTTGCAATGAAATCCACTTTTAATTCATTGTTTTACATTTTGAGTGACATAATTATGTAGAGAGCATACATGTGCTGGTACCAAATGTTCTCTACAAAGACTACATCTCTACAAAGGTTTCATTTTGAGTCTATGACTAGAAAGTAACAAATCTTCCCTCTGTTTTCTCCTCTTCTCTTCTGCTTTTGGGCAGATGTTAGACTCTTTGTATAGAAGTTTGCACATAGCAAAACACTACTACTGTTGTTGCCATAAATAAGTTTATGTATTTTTTTATACATTTTTTTTAAACCTCCTCAGAAAAATCTGGTATCACTGAAGTCATACATCACAATCCAACAAATTAATTTTTCTGTAACATATTTTGACTAGAAGTTGACTATGATTGATAACAAGGTGCTTTTTTTCTATAAGATAAAGTGTGTGTTTTAATAAAGAAAGTAACATTAGGAAAATTATTTGTGTCTTTGAATTGATCTTTCTATTTAAAATATTAGGATGTTATCTATAAGAAATTTGCTTTTAGTAGACAGTATTTGTTATTTTAAGTCAGGAAAAATGGTAGGTTTTTGTGATAGGATCCAAAAATATTAAAGCAGAGTAAAATCAGTAGCATGCACTAGTCATAGCATTGGGTCAAGAGATAACAAATATAAATGCAAAATCTGCTGGACTACTCACTACAAGAAATTTGTGGAGATGAGAAAAGAAACAGGAGCTTGATGAGTTCCTCCTTTTTCTCTAAGCTGAGTAGGAGAATGATGGAAGGATTTTTTTACTATTATTATTTTTTTAAAATGCTTTTTTTCAAGCACTGTTGCAAGCTAAATCCCTCCTTCTATCTGCATTTCCACATCATTGACTGAAATAAGAATAGTGAGGAAGTATACCATAAATTTTTGTTGATTTCCTCTTTTCCTAGTAGTTTTGGTTTATTTGGAATTGTTTAATCGTTATTGATTTTCTTTTGAAAGATGATTTCCCCATAAAATTTCTATCTTGACAGTGGAAAGCATCGGACCAGTGTCTAAAGAATATATTAATTGATTGAATATCAACATAGACATAGATATGTTCCATAGACTTTTTTGCCTTGGTGAATGTCTTTTAATTTGTAACACAGATTGTTCTTGCTC
>NW_008794408.1:318148-354861 GCF_000699145.1 Aptenodytes forsteri | reverse complement strand
TAATTTAATTTTTAAATCATTTAAAAGTTAAATGTTGTAATATCAAAGATTAGTTTGAGAAGGCAGAATCTATGCAACTAAAAAGTTGACATTAAAAAAAAAGGAAAAGTAGTGAATTAGAAATCTGTCTTGGATTTTTAGTTGAGAAAGTATTTCAATCCCATGTACCATTTGAAAATATTTTGTGCTGTTAATTTTTTTTATTATTATGTTTAAAAGAAGGCTTAAAGTAAAAATATGCTAGTATTATGATTGCTTTTTCAGGGAAAAAAGGTAAATTCAAACTTTCTTTCGTTATTGTGAAGGTGTCTAATTTTTCAGTTTCTTCACTTTCACGTAATAATAATGGAAGTTTAGGTAGAAAGCTTAGTTTTCATACCAAATTTTAACATACATATACAGAAAATAAGTAATATTTACACAGACTATTTCATTTTGTCTGGATATTGAAAAGGTAACTCACTGTTGAAGTTGTTTTATTTTTGATGAATTATTTTTTATTAAATGAGATACCAAGGTTGCAAATTTTTTGCCAAAATAAAAAGTCCTTTCATAGATCAAGGGACTATACTTGTTTCCTGAAAGTGATGGTAGGTGAAGCTGACACATGAAAATCCTGGCCTTCATTTTCCAGAAGATCAAACTGACTCTGATGAGGATGTAGAGCTGGGGAAAAAAATAATAATCTTATTTCCTGCGGTTATAATTATTTGCCTATTTTTGTTTCTTGTCTCTTCAATTCAATAGTCACTGACATATGGATAAGAAGAAATGGCTTGTTGTTTAACACAGTACATAGGAATTATTTATCCAAAAATTTAACCTAGATAATTCAGAATGGGCTTCTGTTATGATCTGCTTATCTGAATTGTATCAGCAATTGACAGGCCAATAAGGTAATATAATAACTGAGATGGTTATAAATTGTATCTTTCATATTTTTGTATGAATATGCACTTACAGTTCCTACTATTTATAAATCTATTTTTCCTTCATTTTAAAACAGATTTTGCTACACCTCTGGTCCTGAGTTACCTGCCATCTTGAATCATGGATCATCATATTGTGCACTGAAGCTTTCTGTTGCTAGAAATTTTGACATGCAATTGCAACCTGCCAGTCCAGTACTGTTAATCTGACAGTTTTACCGATCTTCTCTGTTTGTTTCTTCTCTGTTTTTCCATAAAGCAAAAACTATATTACTTAGACAGAGGCCAAGAAATTGAGATGTCATCAACCGTGAAAATAAAAGGATTAGGAATTTGTTACCTATATTTTAGGTATTGTGGATTTATTAGTCTTGCTTGCTCTTTCATTTGTTCTGTATTTTCCTTTTCTACTTGAGAACTTAAGGTATTATAACTTTAGGAGATATCAGAGAAAATTAATACAGAATATTACCCAAAGTATTACCATCTGCAATTGCTAATGGAAAAATATTTTGGCATCTAGATGATATTCAGACAGTAAGCTTCTTCAAGCCTGATTTTACTATAATATGGATCTTTTTAAAGTGAATCATTACTCAGTGATCATAATACTGGGAGATCTCTTCATGCTAGAGACTTTTTCATAAGATGAAAAGCAGAGATAATTAAAAAACAAACAAACAAACAAACCAAAACCCCAAACCTTCAGTCTCTTCTCTAAAGAGATTGAATTTAAGGATACATACACATGTATAACAATATGCTTCATTTTCAAAAGAAGTATTTAATCCTTTATGTTATAGCAAAGTTCAAATAGCAAACAAAGTGGAATAATGATGTAAAAAACAGTGGGTTTCTCAGTTTCCTAGGGGAAGGAATTACTGAGGATTGTGGAAGAAAATATCACACACATGTTTCTTAAAAGTATGTGAGTGTAGGTACAGTTTTTTATGTGTTGTATTCATGTTTTATTAAAAAGGTTTCTTCATCCCTATAGTATAAAGTGCTGCCCCTCTTCTGGAAATGTTTTCATTAGGGCAGAATTTTAGTAGTCAGAGTTTTCAAGAAAACTTTGTAATTTTTGGGAGCGGTCCAGTGCAAAATTGAAACTGAAACATTTCACACATCTGTCTTAGGCTATTGATTACGTAGAAGCGGGTGTTGCAGAATAAAAATTTAACTATGAATTTTTAATTTTTTTGCAAAATTGAAATCTTATTTTCCATTCATGCAAAAGAAATTACTGTAAAAGCTTCTTCTATGGATCTTGAACAAGTCACCTCAAGTCTTTTGGATTAAAGCTTTTTAAGCTTCATTGGCTACATCTATAGTCATGAGTGTGAGGGAATGTCATTAGGAACTGGAACTCACCTGTCTATAATTTTACTTGTTAAAAGTATTCCCAACGTGATTCTACCATGTTCAAATTAGCACACTCCAAAATAATACCCTTGCATAGTTTGAAAGTTTGCACAGTGATGATCCAGCACTGATGGTACTTTGCACCAACCAAGGACCATTCCCAACAGGTACTCTGTAACAAGTATCCATCAATTTTGGATGGGAAAAAATTTTAGTCATAAGGACAAAGTCCATTCTGTTCTAGGTGGCAAGTTTAATTTATGAACACAAATGTAGCCACCTGGACTGTTCTATGAATTTGACTACAGTTTGTACCTATTTTTGAGCCCTTTTTTCCAATTTTTGCAGTTTCTTTAAAGCATAGACATCAAAACATGATATAATGTTGCACTAATGGTTTAACTAATGCTATTGTGGATTAGGATTTCCAAATGAAATGGAAAGCCAAGCAGAGGGAAGGCTGCATCCTATAGCTTCCTGCAACCATTATCAGCCAGTGCAGTGCATACAATTCAGGTTATGTGAAGCAGTGGCTGCTTTCCCACTCCATTTAGTTGAAAATGCTCTGTCGGTTTCTTAGTTGTGTATTTCATGGATTTCATTTACTTCTTAAGTTACCACAGCAGATTCTAAATTATTTTTTCCATTATCATTGTCCAATCCCTATCCTTATCCCTTCCAGTATTTTTAAATGTCAGTATAATCCATGATTTGCTCTTTGTCTTATTTCAGGGTAGCAAAGATGAGTGGGCCACACATGTGAAAATGAGGTAATGTTCTGAAGGACTAATTAGTTTTGAAGACAGATGAGAATGGGTCTGTTTAATAGAAAAATTATGGGGAAAAAAAGGGGACCAGTGGAAGAAAAAAACATTCCCATAAATTGAAATCCTGACTTGATCAAAGTAAGTATTAGAACTTTCTCTGCCTTCATCAGGGCCAGGATTTCACTTATCTTGTCTATTTAACATTTTCTAAAACCAAAGAGCAATCCTGAGTTCAAGCCAGCAGGAAACATGCTGAAATAAATATGAATGTGGTTTTAATTAGAGCCAAGAGAATAATGGACATTATTTGAGTAGCTGAGTCGAAAATCCAGGAAATAATAGAACAAGCTGCTTTTATTTATTTATTTATTTATTTTTAAATTTCACACTGGCAGTAACAAATACTTATGTTGCCCTCTTCTATTTTGTCATATTTTGCCTTATAAAAAGAGGTTTAATTTTAATAATATTTTGCCTTATAAAAAGACGTTTAATTAATAAAAAGCAATAAAAACCCATAAACTGTTGTAACAAAGTTCTAACCCTTCTAAAAATAATAATCTAAAAAATAATAAGCATGAAAAAATGGAACGAGAGATGTTTTCTAAACTTTTTCTTGATTATTGTGTAGCTGAAACTTTTTATTTATCCTTTCATGTCTGTCCCGGTGGGATATCAGGATGAGCCTGAGCTGTGTTTGGTGCACTTTCAGAACAGTTTCAGATTCCTTATACTCTAAGGTAGAGTCATAAACCTATAGGTAAGAGAAACAAATAGCATCAGTTTTATTATAAGCAAAATGTTTATACATTTGTACTCCTAACATTCTGGGGATGAAAGCTACCATTTTGGGGCAGACGGCATTTGTTTGTGTATTATTTTGCTATTTCCTCTTAACCATGAATTATCATTGCTTTCATTTGGTATTGATTTCTCCATTATAGTATTTAAATACTTCTTTGTCCCGGGGCCTTTGACACTTCTCCTCTGCTAGAAAAAGACTTTTCTGAGGAATGTCCTCATTTAGGATGCAGCCTTGTGCGTATGACATTTAAAGGTTTAAGAAGTCGTCCCATATGCAAGGAAGAAATCACCATACTTTCAGCTAATGGAAATCTTTCTGCTAGCTTCTCAAAGGGACTGCTGCACCCAGTGAGCAATCCTAGATTGCTCCTGGGGTCCTCGGGGTAGGGGGAGCCCTGGGGGTGTGGGCAGGGAGAGGAAGGTCCCTTAGTGCCCTCAGGGCCAGGCACAAGGTACAACATGTCTGTCTGCCCCTTACTGAGAATACTGTTGTTATTTTGTGAGAAAGCAGGTGAGGTAAAGCAATGCAAGATGAGTAAGAACCCAAACAGAAACACACCTGTTTAGGGGAAGCCGACCCAAAGGTAGAAGAGGAAAATCTCTGCACTGAAAAGTTACAAAACTAAGGAAAATGGCATCAGAAGATGGTAAATCAGAACCATCAAGGGTCAGATGCTCCAAGGATCAGTGGTGGTGACCTGTGCCCACCAGACTGGAAACTGGTTGGTTTGCAAAGACTCATCAGGTTATCCACATCAGGTGTGGCGAGCATGTAACGTTTAACTTAGCAGATCATTAGTCCCAGCTATTGTGTGTATTAATCAATAAATAATTGCTTTGTATGCCTGAACAGTACATATCATGCTCGTGGGGTCCTGGTCTGCGTGGTAGAAGAAACTGAAACAAGAGTGACCTGGAGAGCAAAATATATTCTATGTACAAAACTGGTTGCATATCATGCATGAAACTTCCTTGGGATAAGCCAACGCTTTCTGTCTCTATTTCGCTGAGCAACTCTGAGAGTTTGTCTCTGAAGTTAGATCCTGCATGTTGTCCTTATCAAAATATACCTCACTGGAGGAGTCTGACCTCTACTTTTGTAGGCAGAAGTGTAAAGGTGGGTAAATGGCAATAATAAGAAATAAAATACAGAAATAACCAAATTCTTCTGGGCAAAAGAAAGATTTTTCAAATGGAAAATGGAGATCTCTGCCTAAGCAATGTAAATTACTTTTTTGTTTCTCTTTCCTCCCGTCCCCCCGCCCCCTGGCCCACAAATGACTCATGTACCTATCAAGAATATAAGAAAAATAATACTGTTTCATGTCCTATCACAACCACTTTGAACATAATGAATGAATGGTTAGTTATATGTCATTTGGGTGTTAGATAACATCAGAAGGATTTGTCACATTAGTCTGAGAGAGCAGAAGGTAAGGTCTCCTCCTTTTTGTGATATACAGGGACTGAATATTAATTGGTGACATCACAGACTTCTGTTGACAACACATATCTTCTTGTAATTCAGCTGTGTTTAGCCAAGCATTTGCTTTACACATCCATTATCCATGACTGTGGGAAAACCTTTCATGTTTGAAAACAATATTTCCATTTTATCATGTCTAGTGGCAAAATGGACCACTTTTCTATGTAGTAACTGCACTTCCAGAAGCACATTTAAATGATAAAATAGCTTTATCATAACAGCTTTCTTGAGGATTTAGTGATTGATTTCTAAAGATAGACAGCTGGATTCTAAGACAGCAAAAAGTACAGGTCTCAGTTTAGTGCAGTTGCAGAAATTTGAAGGCTGAAACCGTGATGTTTAAACTAAAACAACAAGTGATCAATTCCTAGTCATTTTCTTTGTGGCATATATTTCCTATTTATAGATACAAAGCTGTTATTTCCTCAGCTGAATTTAAATAGTCACAATTAAAAGGGCTTCTGGCTGATAGTTATCAGGAAAATTAGGTAACAAATACAGTAGTTTTGAATTGCAAAAAGATATGGCTACTGCAACAAATAATCATCTTTTTCTGTCTCTCTGTTTTGTTTTGTTTTTTTTTTTTTTTCTTTCTGACTCTGCCTGTCAGCTATTTGGGAGCCTTTGGACTGCCATTGGTACTGAAAAACAATACATTTGGCATAAATTTATTATCAGAAAAATTAATTTAGAAGGTGAACACAATCTCTAGGTATCTGTCAGAGACTGAAAAGAAAGCATAAAAGCAGCCAATGGTTTGCCCACTATATTTAATGCTACTGAAGCCATGGTGCACGGTGGGGTTCTGTGCTGGCAAAGACTATAGTGAGAGCACAGATCTGATCTCCATAAAGCTACAACACACTTAGCTAAACAGGTTTTCATATTGAATCACTGTGATTAAAACAGCAAAATTTTTAAAAATGCTTATTAAACTGATGGTGTGGTTTTTTTCAAAGGAAAATGGATAAAAAGGCTAAGCCTTCACTAGATTAAGGGCTAACATTACCTGACGTGGGTTAATCTCCTAGGTTCCTTCTATGGCCAATAAAAGGTGATTTACAGCACCTAAACTTAGTCTTTTCCTTTGAATGTACCTCTGAGGGAACCTCTATTGACTCTAAAATGAAGCTAGTACTAAGCTTTGAAATACCACCTCAAAGTGTGTGTTTCATCAGCATTTTGACTTATGTCCTCCTTGCTGAAGAGTGTTTTGAGAAAATCTAGAAAAAGTCCTATTAGAAATCCATATAATAAGCTGAGCTCAGCTTTGTTTTGGGTCTATTCCAGGTCGTAACAGCTTTTATTCTATTGATTTTTTCCTAATTAGTTTTGGCTTTATCTTATGCACATTGAAGGCCATGTCCATATTAATACTTAACATCTTCCAGCACTGATGGTAGTCATTCTGTTAGTGCAGACTAGGAAGGCATGGCTGTCAATGTTTAAATATCAGTATTTGCAAGTCCCATCTTATTTGGGTTCGATGATGTGAGGACAGAAGTTCCATCACCTGCCTGTACTGTTCCTTCTGGTATGTCTGTTGGTAGTAACCAAATGAAAATGCTATGATAAATCTTGTTTAATGGTGAGAAAATGTGCAACTCCAAGAGTAGTGTGAAAAAGGAACTACTTATATTTTATTAATAAAGAATCAAAAAGTTACAAATAGCAACATCCCAGCCTCAGATAGCAGAAGCTATTGCTGGAAATCAGAAAAAAAAGGTTTAAATCCAGTAGAACAGAACAGATTTTCTCAAGCAACATGTTTTTAAATGCAAATTTATGTGGAAGGGAGACTAGCTAATCATTACTGGTAGTGTGTTCTTTAACCCAGCATCAAAAGAAGTAAGGTGGGTTGGGGTTTTTTTGTTTCATTTTTTTTTTTTTTTTTTTTAGGGGTTTTTTTTTTTTTTTTTTTTTTTGCTTTGCTTGCTAAAGGAATCTCTTCTCTTCTCTTGGTGCCAGGAGGTGCTGAACGACAAATGTCAAATCTCAGTGGAACAGCTCAATGAATGAAGGGGACCTTTAGGTGTCTCTGGTATGCAATACACCTGTCGCCTAAGGGAGAAAGTAGGTATCAGCTCTGAGATTTTTTTTGTATATATCTCTTAGCCACTGTATTCCTCTCACATAGTTTTGGCCAATTATGTTTAGTACATCTGAATGAGTGTTCTCAAATATTTTATTCATGTAGTCTACCATTAACAGCAATATTCTTTCCTGGATGAAAAATTACTTGTTGGGATAGGCTTAACACATCAAAACCCCTTTTTTTTTAACATGACCTACTTCACATAAGTTGTTTGGGATATCCTTATTTAGTGCAAATCTACCAGCCAAATGTGTCCCTGGGTAAAAACAGAGTGAATAACTGATAAGCAGGATCTATGCTGTGTAACATCTGGGATTATATTTAGCTTTTTCCCCCTTGTGTGTATGTCACCATTGTCATAAACGTTTCTATGAGGTGACACTTTGGTTTCCCTTGAGTAAATGTGTATGTGAATACATGCATGTGTGTGTCTGCATTAATGAGTGATATGAAAGAACAAAAGCATTTGGAGCTAAATCTCAAAAGGTGTAAATCAGCAAAATTCCATGGAGGTTAATGGCGATTTACTGAGGCATACACCTGAGCCTTTATCAGCAGAAATGTTCTAAATGCTTTCGCATGTCTATATCCCCACCTTTCTGAATTACGCTAGATATAATTAAGGCATGGCCAATAGATTAATACATCCCTAAAAATATTATTATTGGTTTTAATAATTTCCATGGTGATAACTATGGATTAATCACTACTTAGCTTAAAGTATTAAAAATGGCTTTACAGAAAAGTAGACCAAAATTATTCATTAGGTTTGTATTTTACGAAGTGGGGAAAGAACACTAACAATGAACTCATTAAAATACAGTGGTGAATACATTATAAGTTAAATTTTGTTGTCAAAATGTTTCAGATTTTATAACTTTGTTTTACTTAAGGTACCATATGCCCTCTTTCTGGAAATCCTGTGGTTTGATGAAACTCCCAGGAGTTTTCTTTTCTCAGATTAAAGTAGTTTATGGAACATTACAAGTGACATTAAAGGGCATTACTAGTGTAAAAAATATTTTCTTTTTGAAACAGAGCAGAATGAGATATTTTTATTGCATGTTAATTCCTGTCTTTTTTTTATACTGATAAATTGTATGTAAAGCTACAAAAATATTCCTTCTACAAACATCATTGCATGCTAAGCAGAATGGAAAGGATATCTACAGAAATATACTCTGAGCAAAGAAACATTGCCAAGTTAAGATAAAACAAAATATTTTCTTTACTGGAAATAACATCAGTTGCTCTTTTATAGGGGTAAGTAGCCGATTCAAAGCTATATTCTACTGTATAGCAGAATGACAGTATGTGGCTTTTGGATGTAGCAAAATATATAAGAATTCAGGAAAGCTTATGAAGAAAATACATTAATTTGAATTGCCGATAACTGTAGTGGTTCGGTAAATACTAGCAATGCAATGAACTTTATGCTGAATGAAGACAGAGGCTATGTATAAATGGAAACCCATTTTTTTTTTAAGATTCAAAGTTGTTGAAAAATTAGACCTACATCTACATATCATAAATCCTGAAGACACTGCAGAACAGTACATTTTACATTTTTTTTCTCATCTTTTCTGTTCGCATTAAATGTACTGCACGTGGAAGGAAAAGGGAATTTATGGAACTCCATGTTAAAATAGTAAAATTCCGAAAACCATATGAGAAATTAGTTGGTAAAGATTGCTGGGTTTAAAACACCAGGATTAACACTCTTGCAAGAAAATCAGTGGCACAACAAACAGAAATCTCAATGGAGCCAATACAGGCTTTATAGCCCTCCCTCCCCAAATGCCACCTGTCACATTGGAGTCCGCAAAGTTGACAGGGCTCCGGATGGAGGCCATCAGGGCCAAGACTTGGGTGATGCAGATGCAGGCAGCACCGGTGCCTCTCCCTGGGGCTGGGAGTGGTAGTGTGGCACTGGTAGGAGGTGAGTGCTGGTGGAGACCTGGAGGACCCCAGGAAGGCTGCTGCTGGAGGAAGTGTGTTCAGTATTTGAACTCGTGTATTGCGGAAAGTGGGACGGGAGTACAAGGGGAAAACTTGTTCGTTCTCCAATAAAGTAAGGCCTGTGTTTGCCATTGGAATTTAGGATTTGCTTTTAGAAAGCAATTAGTCCTGCACCAGCATGGTACAGGATACCTTTAGCTAATTACTTTCAGAAGGCAAGCGTCAACATGCTAGTGGTGACTGCTCTACATCATTTTGGCCACCATGAGGAAGACCAATGGGTTCTCACCTTGTACTTTTGGAAGTTACTAAACTGCAGTAAAACTCTGAAAGCACAAAATCATTAGTGATACTTACATCGCCCAAACGAAAAGGAACATTTCCTCATCATTCCCACAGAAACAATGTGCTTGCATGTGTTTTAATAGGATTTTTGAGCTGCTGACTTAAATGATTTTATTTTTTTTCAATTTTGGTTACTTGTTATTCCTAGTTGCACTGTCTGAAATAATAGAAATCTTTCTTTAAAAACAACACAATTTACAAGTCAGAGAAAAGAAAATGAAGAAAAGAGAAGATGGTGGTGCATAATTACCCAAACATAATTGGAGAACTCAATAGACATATTGGTTGCAGGTGGCTGACAGTAAGATAGCTAAGAGAAAGTAAGCACTATTAACAAAGTTTCAATTATTAAGTGTTGCATGCAAAATTAGTATGTGACAAAAGAATCACAAACTAAAGAATTAATATGAAAAAAACCTAAATAGTGTAAGTAACCAACATGTTGCTGTGTTTTGTATTATCAAAGGCTTTTTGTGACAAGGCTTTCTCACATCCGACTAAGGCTGCCCGATCCAGCAGGAGAGGCCCATAGCCAGCCTTGCAGAGAGGCTCATAAAGTCCAAAAGAGTCTTTCAGAGATCGATGAGATGCGCAAAAGAGATCAGCATTGATAAATGCTCATTTACACCCACCTGGAAAGTAGAGATAAGGTGATAGACTGTAATCTAAAATTAATGCTTTCTCTTAGTGGTTCTTGTTCACAAAAATGTGTAGAGCTGTTGACCTCCTTCTCCCAGACTTTTCTGCTTTAAAACCACTGGTGGATGCCTTGCCTTGCTGGAATAGGCTCATTTTAAAGGTTTATATTTTACAGACTGTATGTCAAAGTCGATGAAGTCTATGAGCCTTTTGATGTCAAATAGGCCCACAAATTGATTTTGGACGGACCAATGTATTCCAGCTGTTTGGAATGAGTTTTGGCTAGAAACATTTTTTTTTTCTCTTCCAGCTGGCAGGCCAAGGTATGTATGGTGGTTATTTGCAAAATTCATTGCATTACATCTTTCAGCCTATCTAAAGGACACTGTAACACACAGAGCCACCTCAGCTAGCCCATCTCATACTGTACTGGTGTCGTGGTTTAATCTCAGTCGGCAACTAAGCACCACGCAGCCGCTTGCTCACTCCCCCCCGGTGGGATGGGGGAGAGAATCGGAAGGGTAAAAGTGAGAAAACTCATGGGTTGAGATAAAGACAGTTTAATAGGTAAAGCAAAAGCCGTGCACGCAAGCAAAGCAAAACAAGGAATTCATTCGCTACTTCCCATCAGCAGGCAGGTGTTCAGCCATCTCCAGGAAAGCAGGGCTCCATCACGCGTAACGGTTACTTGGGAAGACAAACGCCATCACTCCAAACGTCCCCCCCTTCCTTCTTCCCCCAGCTTTATATACTGAGCATGACGTCACATGGTATGGAATGTCCCTTTGGCCAGTTTGGGTCAGCTGTCCTGGCTGTGCCCCCTCCCAGCTTCTTGTGCACCTCCAGCCTTCTCAGTCGGTAGAGCATGGGAAGCTGAAAAGTCCTTGACTAGTGTAAACACTACCTAGCAACAACTAAAACATCAGTGTGTTATCAACATTATTCTCATGCTAAATCCAAAACACAGCACTGTACCAGCTACTAGGAAGGAAATTAACTCTATCCCTGCCGAAACCAGGACAGCTGGGAAAGGAATGAACAGAAAACATGGTTCAAAGACAGGAAGCCAGCGATGATGGGCAACAGTCCAGCCACTTCTTGCCGCACTTTTGCATGGACTGATGCCAAGCAGACCCAATTACACCGCTACCTGACCTGAGCTGGTAAGGCTGAGAGATACTGTGCTTCCTGGCTTTGATTTCCATGCGGACTTACTAGTGTGAGACAATATGCTAGTCTGAGGGGTAAGTAGCTCTGTGCTCCACTGTAAAGGGCAAACGTGCCCCTAGGTACATGTGGTTCTCAAGATCACCGCTGACCATTTCACAGTGTTTACTCTATTTGTCGATATAATATCAGGCTGTTAGAAGAACCCACTTGACAGCCCCCAAGTAACTCATGGGGCTCAGTATAAAGAGACCATGGTCTTGTGAGTCTGTAATAAAGCATGAAGCTGACATGGTGGTCTCACACTACTCTCTAAATTACTTCCAGGAAGAAGGATAACTTTTATTAATTATTATGAGATAACACAATTGTCAAGTGAAATTAAAACCCCCACATTTTCTATAAAACAGTATGACTAAAAAAGAAATTGGAATGTGTCTCCTTTTTACCAGTGAGATTATTTTTAATATCTTATTATTTCTCCTATTTAGAAGATTTTAAACAGCTGTATGAGGCAATTTGAATCAGCTGAAACTTAATGTTTGGGCAAATGTCATTAAAAGGGATTATAAAAATAAAAGAAAATCTCTTTCCAATATTTGGGAAATGTAGGCTAATTCCCAAAACATGTTGAAAAAAGAGATAGATGTGCTTATGGCAGGTATGTTTCCGGCAGGTATGTTTCCTGAATGGAGATCTACATTTGTAATTGATTTACCTGCTTCAGGGTTTACATAAAATAGAATAGATTTTGCATAATTGATTATAAGAGCTTTATGCCTAGCAGAATATTAACAATCATATTTGAAATAAATATACATTTAGTTATTTTTTTCAATAATGGAGTGATTGCAATTTTCTTTTTCTTTATTGATGAAACAATATTAAGGAAAAATATTCTCTTGTGATGAGCTATGACTGAACCCTCAGTGTCCTTGATCCTTTTTTCTGATCTTGATTCCTGCTAATCTTATTTTGCTGAAAAAGCTTAGAGTAAATCAAGGTGTGGTCAGGCTGACTGTTGTGTAAATGCTAAATCTGTTGATATTTGAGTTACTATGTAGAGAGAGTGAAGTTAACGTAGAAATACTTTCTGCATTTATTGGAAAACACAAACCTTAAAGTCGAATAAAAGTTAAAGAGAGACTAAAGTTTTCATGTATCAGGAACCGTAGACACTAAAGTTTTATACTGTATGAATGAAGAATGAAAAAACTTTGCTTGTTTCTACAGACCAGAATTAGTACCCTGAATTTAATGTGAATAATGATTAAAAAAATTCAAATACAATAAAACACAGAACATGCAGGTTACTGAATGTGATAAATATATGTAAGTTCCTGGATAATTTGGGAAGGTCTTCTTAGAAGTAGGTAAGAAGAAGGATGTAGCCCACTCAGGGATCTACAGGGAATGGCAGTTTCTGAGCACACTGTTAGAATTCTACTCAGATTTTGCTGAATCTCAATGCAGCAAGCACTGGACATTTTTATGTTGCTTTGAATGTCCTAAACATATTTTTTTTATTATGTGGCTTATGTTGTCCAGTAATAGCTAATGAACATGCAGAAAATATTTTTGGAAAGAAGTAACTTTTCTGGAATTACATCCACTTTATAGCTTGCTTTGAATTATCACCATATATTTGAACTACACATTTTGTGTATACTTAACAACTCAATATATTGTTTGGGACATGCTTGAACTCAAAGGGAAAGGAATAGAGAGTATCAAAATACCTTCGGTTCATGCACAGACTACATATACCTTTATCAATTCAGGAAAATTTTCATTGTTTTGATGTATCTAATTTAATCTTCTAACAGAACTTCTGTGGGGACTCAGGGATGCTAGAACAGAAAGGATGTTTACAGTGAAAATTATTTAAAAACTGTGCTGCAACTATTTTACCCTCTCCATCTTGTGTTGGAGAGCTGGACAAAGATATTTCCCTGCTCAACTTTGAGATTCTATAAAGCCTCCACTGAAGCTGCAGGTGAGAAATGAAGGATTGTGTCCTTCTGGTACATGATTTGTCTTCCTCGTTTCAGTCCCAAGATTAATATCAGAATATATTTATGTGACTAAGAGCTCAGAATAATCTAGTGCTTTTCTCTCCTACTGCTCTGCCCTTAGTACTTTTATTAGGCATTGATGAAAACATTCATGGTCACTTTGTACAAATACGGAATACACACACACACTCACACAGTATTTCAGAAAATATGTGTCCATGTATATTTATGTTCCTATATATTCCTATAGATACATAGATGTTCCTTTCCTCAAAGAACTGATATATATACAGAATATACATATATACATATGTTTCTGTATATATATATAGGAGCACATATGAATACAGACACACGCACACACATAACTGAGGATTTCTGTACTCGGGAAAGGTAAATGACCCACTCTTTCATCATACAACACTGATTTTTTCAGATATGTCCTTTTTTTCCCTTTCACGTGTCCAAATATAAAATGCTTAGTGAAATCACATATGTGATTTAACACAATCTTTAACAATATCAAATACAAATATATTATTTGTTAATAAGACCATGGTTATATGAGCTATCTGAAATCAGACAGAGGTCAAAAAGAACTTGAGTTTTTCTGCTAATAGGTTTCACGAAGTTAATCAAATAGCAAGAAACAGGCAAAGACAATTGGCTAGTATGTTTATATTACCTATTTGTATCTGTAATCTGAGTAACTTTTACATATAACCCCCCCCCGAATTCTTATTTATAAAACCAAAGTTTTGGTCATAAAAACAGGAATCTTGTTACTTTTGATTATTTGTTTTGTAATTATTTCCCTTAAACAAAGTGGAGAGCTGCTTTAAACACTTGTAAAAATCTAATCAAATAAATAGATGTACACTGAAGTTACACTATTTGTTACAAGATTATTACTGTAGCATATATATTGTTTACAGTTATTTTATAAATGACATTAATTGGCAGCAATTCTTCTGGATTAATTCTACAAATTAATATTTAATAAAGGATTACAGGTATCCTGAGATATGCTATAAGAACTAAGAGTGCTTTCAAATTCATTTATGAGACTGTATAATTTGTCTAGTTATTGATAATGCTCCTTTGCTTGTTTAAAATGTATTTAATGTTTGGATAGCAGTCAATGAAGTAAATAAAAAGCCATCAATAAAAATAAAAATCCTTACATGTGAGGAGACAGACATCAGAGATAAACAGATAAGGGACAGAGGCCACAGGGTGGTGTAGGCTATGCCCATATTAGCAAGTAGCACAGGGAATTACCTGTGGATCTGTAGAGAGAAACAGGTAGTGCTGAGGACCCAGCAACTACCTATATGTGTTTTGCTGTTTTTTACTTTAGACTAGTTCTGTTCTGATGGACAAAATTTCCATTAGTGATTGGAGCACGCTAGGTAAGCTCCTGAAGTGCATTTTCCAGTATACCTGCTGTTGAAAGAAATCCAGTTCACGTGCTCTAAGACCGCACCCTGATGTGAATCAAAACATGATAAAGCACACCTACATTAACATTTTCATTTGGATCAGGTGTGCAATTTGGAAACATGTTTCCCAGCTGTGTCCCCTCACTGTGCTTTGCTTCTTACTGCAGGGAAAACTTGGAACGCAGAAAGTGGATCCTTTTAGGTGAAACTACATTGAAATGGGCACAACAGACAGCGACTGGAGGTCAGACTAGAGCTATTTCAAGGTCGCCTTGTACTGTGTTGGGTCCTCAGCATCCACTGTTTCATTTCACAGAACTGCTCCTATTCCACTACACTGCTTGCTCAGTGTGGATGCCCGGAAGACTCGCCTCCAGCATGCTCTCCTGACACAGGCTAAACTGTTAATGTAGATGTATCCACAGAACATACAGTCTGTTTGGTTTTAATTACAATAAATAACAAGAAAATATTAATAAAATAACTAAAACAAAGTTAAAAAATAAGACAGAACAGTGTTTGATACCAACACTGGCTTTGAATTTATAGGCAAAAACCCCAATTTCTGCTGTTTGTCATCATGTTTTTAATGATATATTCACTGTTGCTGACAACATTATTTTCATTGGTTTAATATGAACTCAATTTCTGCTGTTTGTCATCATGTTTTTAATGATATATTCACTGTTGCTGACAACATTATTTTCATTGGTTTTAAATATGAACTACTTTGTAATTAGTTCAAGAAAGGAATTTGACCTTGGGCAGCAGAATACTGTTGTGAATGGGGGAAATATGTCAGCAGCATACCTAAAAATAAGAAAGGAAATAGAATACAGAATTTTCAAGTGACAATGATTGATGTGTACACATCTCTATGAAAATGAATGAGCAAGAGCTTTCTAAACACTGGCAAAAGTGAATTAATAATAAATAATGAGAAAAAGGAATTGACTAAATAATTGATAATGAGAAAATTTGATGTAATAATTATTGTTCAGAAAGAGAAATGCAAGACAAAAATAAAGTAGCTTTGCATGGAGTCCAGAACTTGATCCAAAGCCTTTGAAGTCAGTGGGAAGCCACTGGCTTCCATACACTTTTTGGCAGCCTATCACTGTACTCTCAGTGTGAGAAATCTGGCACATCTCTCAGCTGCTCCATAACTCAGTCCTGGTCTTATAATATTGCTTCATCAGTTCATTCCTTTGCTCATCTTCCTAAATTAATCTCAGGACAATTTGCTTCATAGACTCTTTCTGACCTCTCTAATCATGATGGTGCTTGTACTCTAAATGGTGATTTGAATAAGATTCCCCTGTATTTGTCTTTTCTCCCCAGAGAAGGGAATACTTGTCAGGGTCAGTAATAAAAGAGAGTAACTTACTGGGGAAAGTGATTTCTATAATATCATAGGTCTATCACTGAATTCGTGGACAATTTTTTAAGTAACCCTTTTAGCTGTTACATTTTAGACTGTTACATTTCTGTCCATCCTACTTTTTGCTTCACATTTTGGCTGGTAAGTTAAACATTTACCTCCTGTCTGGCATTTCTGCTCTTGACTAAATCAACTTCTCTTTATTTTTTGCTAGAAATGTCAGCTCCTCAAGGAATAAGCAAACTAAAAGAAATAATATCTTCAGGTTGTCAGAGGAGGAGCTGGAGCTGTTCAGCAGAAGTGGCAGAAGAGTCAAGGAGTCTTGCCTTGTTGTGAGATCCACAGCTGAGAGTTCATGGCTCTCTATACCGGGATACCCTGACGGCTCCCTTAGCTCTCCAGCAGTCCTGATGGTTGTGCTGTCTGCTGACTGCCTGTTTGCCCATAGGATCCGGGCAAAGCTGTGCAGCCCTTCAACTGGCTGGGCCTCCATCCACATGTCCTCACTCTTGACTGCAGGACAACTACACAGCGAAACAGTAATGTGGGCAATATCTTTTGGTAATTTTAGAGCAAAGAAGGCTTTGTTAAAGCTGAAAATGCCAGTCTGGTGCTGGTCCATTGGTAAAACTACAAAGCTGAGAAATGTAAAAGATTTAAAACAAAAGAAAACAAAACAAACAACCCTCCCCCCCAAAAAAGAAAAAAAAAATCCTTAGCAATTACTGCATATATTGTTTAAAATATTTAAGGTATAGGAACCTTACAGTGACTCATTTGTCCTCAGTATTTTGTAAAATGAAAAAAAAAATTATAATGAATGCTTATAGAAGACAAAGTATTTCTTAGAATAAAAGATGGGATTTGGATGTAAATAAGATTGACTTCATTTGCAAAATAGGATACATTATTTTTGGCATTGAATTTCAAATGTGAAAGATCAGCATTGCATTACAGTGTTGCTTCTCCTTGATGGTACTGTTTTTGTCAGTTCTGACTGACTTTTAGGACTAAATAATGAATTAAAACCCTAACATGAATTTCTCTCAGTTTCTTGTATTATCTGCTGATCTGTAACTAGTTCTGTTTACAAAAGAAAGAAAAAGAAATAACAAAAAAAGAAATATATTGTTAGGTTTTCTTTCTTTTTTTTTTAAACTAGAAGGCTTGGAAGATTATTTGACATTCATATGACAACACTATGGTTCTGTGTTCTTACAGACAGTATTCGGAACACATGCAAAATTAGATGTGTAAATCAACAGCTGCTAAGTAAATCATCCACTTCAAATGACTAGTACTGAGGGACAATCACCATAACACAAAATTTTAGGTGAAGGGAGAAACAAGTAGGATTGCAAAAATGCAGCTGTCATGCTGGTTTACTTGTTTAAAATTAATTAGATACAGAGATTTCAAATTTGATAGGTGAAGACGAGAGAAATCTAAGCAATCAAAATGAGAGAACAAATGAAGTTGTGAGAACATGGCTGGTGACATATAACAGTAAAAAAATCTGTATGTACATCACAGAGTAACAGTCATTGTAAAAGAATATACATGTACATGATACTTAGGTACTATAATATATATAAAAAAAAGTATGTATTTCTTTTTAGGCTTTCATATGTCAGAGAGGGCTTTCACATCACGATTTCTCTTATAGTGAATATAATTTACCCTCTTCCTCTTTCTCACATCATTCTGGTTCTTTCTTGTTTGAGAAATTGTATTACTTGCTTGAATAGTATTACTTGCTTGTATAAAGTGAGTAAACATACACAGTTTCTGTATCTTTCTTGGAAATATAATCTCCTCTTAGCTTAAAATATAGTTTATACATAGAGGTAAATAACTTCTTTTCTGTGACATCTTTTAAGGAAAAAAGACCAAAGAACTTGTGGTTTGCTGCTCACAGAGATAAATTTATTTGGACTTTTAAATGTCAGATTATAGCAAAACAGATTTATATCAACTTGTGTTTAGAAAGAGCTCAGGCTTATATGAGATGGAAAAAAAAAACCCAAAACAATCTGCAGAGGTCACTGAGAATACAAACACAAGTTGTTCTAGAAATTCCCCTCTCAATTGTCTTAGATCTCTTTGTAACTCAGAGTACTGTAAAGGAAGAACTATTCAAATGTGCAGTTTATAAGTTAAATTGAAACAGTTAGTTGTTTTCCCTGTCAGAGCTATAGATGAGAAAATGAGACTGGAGAAAAATGCAGTAAGATCCTGACAACCTGTATTTCTCTTTCCTCCTAGCTGGTCCCAAGACAGTTCCCTAAATTATAGCTGCACAGGTGATATCCAAAGTAAAACAAGCAAGGAGACATGAAAAAAAATAATAAATGGATAATAGTAGTGCAATTATCAGTAGTTCCTCTCAATCTTTGTTATTGTTTCCTTGTAAAAAAAGCATGGCAGAAAGAGAAAAGAATTCTAGTGTTTCAGAAATAAAACTAGGTCCACTTTGGGACACACTTTCTTGGAGTCCATTACCTCTCAGTGAAAAGGTGGAAAAAGCAGACCTCTGGAAATCCTACAGATCCTGAGTACTGTAATGAAGGATGTTGTTTTTAAGCAAGTCTTCAGTAGCAAACAGATAAAAATTAACTAGTCTGGTAGCATGTAAATTTGAACAGCTAGATGAATAATAAAGAAAACAATAATTGGAGACATTCTGCCAAATAAATAAATCAGATGCATTTCAGTCTGTTATGGGCTAGACGGTTATCTGTCTTGTTTAGTCAGTTACAAGTTAATTGTAGGAATGGGACGTTCTATCAAATAAAATTAGTAGTGGTCTGTTAGCCATGTCCTAATCAAAACAAAGACTCAATTAGTTGCCATTGTGATTTCCAACCAGTATTTTAGGTCTATTTATTGCATTTTTGGGATGAAAATCAGAATTCTGATTAGATGCATCCTTTTGTAAATTATCAAAAAATAAAACATATTTACACATAAATGTTTTAAAGCCTCAAAATTATGCTTGCGGTTTTGCTCCACTGACTTATGATGATAGCTGATTTTAACAAGACTTCTCACTATGTGAAGCATGCAGACAGGTGAAATAACTAATTCCCTGACCAAGCTCTGAAATACATATAAACCTTGAAGAAAGATACAGGGGGTATAAATACTACCTTAGATTATGGCCTTTAATGCTTCAGTCTGATTCTGAAGCATTTACTCTATATTTATTAGATTTGAATTTATTTCCATTTTAATTCCCCAGCCATTGTCCCTTGCAGAGGTCTGGACAGCACCTCGAACGAGTTTTTCTGTGTCTGCCATTTTCATCTACTGTTGCTGGTGCAGGTTTTGGACGTTTATTCCCTTTTTTGCCCATTTGTTGTAACATGTGGGAAGAAGTAGAAGGTGACTATGAATGAAAAATGGAGATACAAGAGAATGCAAGTAGGCTTATAGCTTGTGAAGTGGAAGGGTTGTTTCCTATTAATACTTATGACCTCAGTAGTAAACAGATTTAAACAGCCCTGCATGTAAATATTGGTTCACATATGCCTTGCATCTGGTAAACTGCGTGGAGAAAAACAGAAAGCATCAGAGGATTATGGATACATATGTGTACACAGAAATAATACAAAAAATGCTGTTCATTCTATTATTGACAATAAATAACATATTTAAAAATGTCCACAATTTTTTCTGTAGTTATCAAAGGGCACATCTAGAGGGTCTAGTTAAAAGAGTCAACCTACTACATATGCTTAAATCTTTCTGTGACCTGGGGCTTACATGTGTGTTCAACATTGCATGCCCTTGCAATAGAGATAATAATTTCCTTCTACTTGAGTGAAGTACATTAAAGCTCTTAGCACGTTTGAACTTAAAGTGTGAGTCTACATTTTAGCTGAACAGAGGAACAGAGAGTTTAAAAGGAAGCAATGACCAGAAAAGTGCATGTTGAACTGCCTGCATAATTTCTTTCTTTTTTATTATCTCATCCACGCAGTTACCACCCCACCCCCCCCCAAAAAAAAAAAACCACCAACAAAAACCCAACACAAAAAACCTGGCATATCAATACTGTAGTCTATCAAGACCAAATTCCATTTAGCTATAGAGTGTACAGTGCACTGGGTTATATTTCAAATGAATGAATGAATGACAACTCACTTCAGATTTTCATTTCAGGCTCGAATCTACAATCCATGCTGGTACTTAACACTGAAGAAGTATCACTGAATTAATAGAACTGCCTGAGTGAATTCCTATTCACAGCATGAATGAGGATTGTAGAATAATTTTAATCTTGTTGGAATGACCGAGTGATTCAATCATGTCACTGAAAAAGGTTTCATATATATTATTTCCTTGGTGTTTCAAACTTAAACTTTTTGTATCTTGCTCCCTCTCTCATGTCCCCTTTTTAAATCAGTAAATAGTATATGTAAAAAATGCTTAAAGGGGTCATGAAATTCTCACATACTATATAAAAACCATTCAGAAATGTTACTTGGTGAACTAAATCTTTGGTCAATGACTTCTAATTATTATTTTTAATTAAATACAGGATTATTACTTCTGATAGATTTAAAGGTTTGATAGTATGATTTGGCAACTTCTCATCCTTCTGTTAATTCCTTATCCTAATTCAAAGGCCAGAAGTATCTTAATGACTCTTTTTCAGAGGCTAATACAATATATTCTGAAGTTAATTTAATTTACTTGGTCTATAAGCGACATATCATTGTAGCTAAGCATTTTCATCACTGTACACTTAATGATTGCATGGATCACCATAGGAAATTTTATTAACTTGAGTACTGACTCCAACTCTAATCTAGTTCCCTTGTCAATTTCATCTGTTGTACACAAAATAAGTCTGAAGTGACATTAAAGAGAATTATGTCCAATTAGCAAAAAAAAAAAAAGGTGGATTTTAGATCATTCTTTTCTCCTTTACTTGTTCTATCTTACCTTTTCTTACATATTTTTATAAAAACTCATATAGTAGTTAGTTTTTATTTGGAGTTTTTATTGCATGGAAAACCCACCACAGAGAGACAATTTTGATAAAGACGTCTTACTCATCTCTGTTGAATACCCTCTCTGATGATATTCTCCTTGTTTCTATTTTGATGACAAGCAAAATCAAAATTCACAATTATCGTTCATCTGTATTCTCATGAGGAACTTTGAGAGGAAAATAAATGCTCACGAGTGATATTACCCTGTGTAGACTTTACTAACTCTGCCTCCAAAACTTTTGCTGTTGCAGTTGAAGGTATGCACAGTCCCTCCAGAGGAAATTATAACAGTATTTATGCATATATTGATATAAACATATATTTAACATACAAAGGACATACTTCTATATGACATTTGATAATGTATGTTGATTTAAAATGTAAAAAATATTGCTTTGTTTTTGATTGTAAATAAAGAATAAAGTTATTGTCTGGTTGATCTTATTTATAGCCATCACAAGCCTAACTCTCTTCTCTAACTTATGTGAAGTTTGGTGGTTGTGGGGGCAGTACCATAACTGACTGTACACTCTGGAGCACTGTGAAAGTTTCTTTAAAATTTTGGATAGTGTAAAGTGCTTGTGTTTCACTGTAGTTCTTATTCTGTAACTCCCTGTCTTTATCTGACTGTCTATCTGTCTATCTATCTATATTTAAATATATCTGTGTGAGAGAAAGTTGTGAGTAGGACTATAAAAAACCCCGATAGCAGTCATTTAATGTATTTCCCCCTGCCCCTTTAATGGACAGGTATCAGTTTACTAAATAATTTGTGAAATAGCTTCAGATTGTAATTAGTCTGGTCTTCCAACCTTGTCTGGTGAAAACATCAAATAACAACATACATTTGTAAGAGGATGTACAATATAAGGTTAAAAAAAAAGGCCAGGTAGAATAATGAGTACTGTCCTCTGTTGTCCTCTGTTGAGGACAGTAAACTGAAAAAATAGTGCTGTAGCATCTCTTATAGATCCTTTATAACACGTCAAACTCATTATCATTGCATTGTTAGTAATTACAACTTGTATCATGCAATAGCCAGTAATAGCCTGTAGGAATTAGTCCACTGTATAAAGTAATTAGCATGTTTGTATTAAAATTCAAGGGTCAGTGTACCAAAGGGTTTAAAATGAGACTTACATATTGTCTTACTAGGCAGGAAAAAGCACATTGCTACTGTTGGATATTGATTCACCAGCATGGAAGATGTACTCACCTGGTCTGCCAATATTAATTTTTCCAAAGAATTAACAATTAGTAAAGCTGAGGGAGGTGAAAATGGTAAAAATGTCTGCCATTTTCAAAGGAAAGCAAAGAACAAGTTTATGGGCTTGTGAAGAAAGTCTTGAGCATTTGATACTTCTGTAAATAGTGCAGTGGCATTTACTTGTACCAGCCAAAAAAAAAAAGAAAAATTAAAATTGCTGGGAGGATGGAAAAGTAGGAATGGAGAAGCAGAAAAGCTAAGTTATTGATATACTGATATCCCAATATGGGAGTAAACATTTGTTAATTGCTCCTGAATGAGAAATAAACTGAAAGTTTGTCTATGCCTAGAAGTGGGGGAAATTGAGCCACATCAAAAGGAGGGAAGACCATAATGATGTTGCACATGCAGACTGAGGGTCCTTACAAGCTTTGTGGACATCTCTCAGTGCAGTACCATATTGGGATACAGGGATCACAGCTGAATAAGACAGCTCCAAAACAGGAAGAAACCTAGCCACATCAGTATAACATCACATTTGGGTTAACTAGCGCTACTGGAAAACACTAACCCTATTGTTTCTTTGTTTTATACATTCCTCTACCATCTCTGCATTCCCTCTACCCCATAATTAAAAATAGATTTATAGTTTTGTCCTTACACTGCAGGAGAACAAATTATCTGTAAAAAAAAAAAGAAAAGAAAGGAAAAGAAAAAAAAAAAAGCATTTTTTCCCTGCCCCATTTATAGCACCTCTTACACTCTCACATGGAGGCTGCCAGACTCGAATTTTTGCAAAGGTTGCAAGTCTCTTTTTGTGGTCAAAGCTGTGAACAGATGCACAAAGGGAGAAGACAGACATTTAAAAAAGAATCACATGGAAGGAACAGATACAGGGAAATTTTTAAACCTGAGATACTCCTACTGTGCAGCCAAATGCACTGCCAATAATCCACAGATGTACAGCACATGGGTGTGCAAAGCTGTGACTGTTAGAGGTGTGAAAAGAGTTCTTAGTATGTTCATTGAATAGCAAACGTACCCATCTGTTCTGTTGAAATAAGTACGATCTACGTCTAAAATCTCATACGTTTGGGAAGTTAACATTTCTGGGGAGTGACATAACAGAGGTAACAAGGTGCGCTCCCTGGTACTGACATGGGTAAACTTCTTTGGTATCCAAAAGTAAATATTCAGGGCTTAAAAACGAGTTACACATTTTTTCTCACTTATGTTTCTGACATGTCATTTCCTGTCTATTCAATTTCAGCCCATGTTATCTTTGCAGGCCAGAGCAGCAGCATACCTGGCCAAACACCTCTTTTGTGTGTTATGAATGGTGACAAGGAAATTGAACAACAATCCCCATACAATCCCCATGGTAGATATTTATGGAATAGTGAGTCCAAGATGGAAGCTTCTTTCTAACTTAATCGCTATGGGATTGCTATATATCCTGAGGCTTGAAAACATAGCAGAAAATATTTTGAAAGCACCTCTTTGATTTTGAACCCTGAAATTTCCTTCACAAAGGAAGGTGAGCCCACTGGCAGATGAAAAAAAAAAAAAAAAAAAAAAAGACTTGTGTGTTTCAAACAAGATGAAGCTGGGGCTCAAAAAGTTTCCATACAGCGGCTACCTCAGCTTGCTACACCTCTGAGTCTGAATCTGAATAGGTGCACAGTTCTTGCCTGAGTCTCATTACAATCAGTAAGGAGGGGAAGAGATATTCAAGTTCCCTAGGGCTCAATCACATAGACATTTCTTGAGCATAACTAATGCATATATCCATCCTGGATTAAACCCTATTATAGCCATAGATCTTTATTGAGATGATAATAGAGCCCTCACCAAGAATTGAGATAACAGCATTAATTTTTCTCTGTGGTTAAGCTGGAATTCTGTCCTTCCAGAAGAGGAGGTTTCAGCTGTGAAAAAGCTATAGGCTACATATTTTCCAGACAGGTTGTATCCCCTCCTCCTTTTGTAGGTTTTAAAGTTGTCCTAGAGAACAGCAAAGAATGGATAACATTTGCAGCCAGACCAGTGTGCAAAAAAGATCGTGGGGCTAGATTAGTGGGGAGACAGAAGAGTCCTTAATATCTCTTTTCTGCGCACAGATTTATTTATGCATTTAACGTTAATCAGTCATTGAATAAAAAATAAAATAACAATAATAAACCTCTCCCCAAAATATAAAGATAATTTTGGAAGCAGGATTCATGTATCTCAGTTGAGTGTCCAAACCACCAGGTTAAGGAGTTGCAACTCCTATTAGATGAATATTGTAGAGTGTGAAACTGTCTCTTTCTTAGATATAATTTTCCTTAAAAAAAGTGACCTTCATTTCCTGTTGCAGACAAAGACAAAATGAAACTAAGAAATACAGGATTCTGGTGTGCACTGCCCCCCCCCCCCCCCCCCCTCCCCCCCCCCCCCCCCCGAATCTTTACCTTTCTCATGCAAAAGTGATAACAGGTGCAAAACAAATTCTCTAGTGATTTCATCTCATAGTGGTATGCAGTTTCAACTATGCTGTACTTTCAGAATAAAAGCTTGACTCGTTTGTGCTTCTAATAATTTACTTTCCATACGAATTGGTCTCATTTGCCAAAGTGATAAGAAAGGTTATTTGTGGATTTTGGGTGTGCACAGAGATACCAGGCTTCTTTCAGAAGAAATAATAGAGCTGGATCAATGCTATGATGTTTATCATTTTGTTAGCAATACCAAAAGGTCACAAAAAAATGTGAGTTAAGAATGCTGTGCTCAAATCACACCTCTGGAAAATGTGGCATGACCCTGCTCCATGTAGTCATCATTTATCACTATTGGTGGCCAGTCAAATAGGAACTTTTGATGCTGCCAGGTCCGATGATTTTTCTCCAAGAAATCTGCCTCCCACACTGCAAGACTAAAGCTTTGTGCTAAAAATGATTTAGCACCAAGATTAACCTTAAAAAGTATTTGATCAAGTTGAAATTATAGAGGTTGAAATGTAAAATCAGGCATAATCAAAACAGGGAGAGATTAGCAATTTGCTACTGGGAAGAACATTTCAATCTATAAAATCAGTAAAGGGGGCCTGAAAGCAAAAGAAAGATGTCAATACTGGAACTGCATATAATCTCACCATCCGATGGCCAGTGTCACTGTGTAAGAGTTTGCAAAATGGAAGTACATTTGCAGCCTTGGGCACTGGAGACTCAGTGTATTCATCCTGACCTGCGTGATGCACTAAAAATCACCCGGCTACATGTAACTCTTTCCTACAGCAGAGATATGTGATGTTGCAACCCAAATCAAAAGGCAGTAAGTAATTCATTTGCGTTTTGTGATATTCATATTTCACGTAATTTGTTTGATAATATTCAGACCATCAATAGAAAACACTAAAGGGAGACATTTGTTTCGGAAATATCTCTTCATTAAAGCATAGTGGTCCCTCACATTCATTGCTACTATAGTTTTCTTCATTATTCAATAGCACTTTCAATCCCCATGTGTGTGACTTTCATTATTACGGATCATTTTTCCTTAGGATGTGTGATTTAATTTTAATGCAGGAATCTAAATCAAAATCCTTTCCTATTTAGTGGCTCTCTAGTGTAATAAAAAAGAGTAAGGCTTAGCCCTCTGCTTTTGTGCTCAGGAGCATTTTGACATGTATTTGAATTATGATAAAATCAATAGGAAGAGCCCGACAGTGAAAAGTAGGAAGAAAGTTTCCCTATATGAAGCTGGAGAATAATTACAGTTTTTTCCCAGCACAAAAATGCTGCAAGCAAATAGCTTGTTAATTCAGCATCTATCACCATTTAACCTTGTTTGTCTTCTTGTTGATAGAATAACACAATTAAAAGGCTTTCCCTTTGAATTATCAGTGTCTGAATTTAAAATGGTCTGTGTTTTATGAAAGCTGTGTTCTCTGTTAGTTCCATAAAGGCATCTCTGAATTGTTCGCTGTGGCTCAAGTTCCATAAAGGCATCTCTGAATTGTTCACTGTGGCTCACTCTTAGCATCTCAGGGACTGCAGCTCCAATGAAAGCTTTTCTCTTGCTGGCACATAGCCAAGGCAAGCCATGATCTAATACTGCAAATTATTTTTCTCTTTTACGCTGGGGAACTACTGTGTTAAAAGCCAGCTTCCTTTCCTAGCTCCAGGAGAGCGAGGCACAGACAGGTGTAGCCCCTTTGATTGCACTGAAACCGGTCTCAAGGCCCTCCACAGTCAATGATTCAGTGCACAAGCATGAAGGAGAACAAGCATATTTTTCCTTACCCTCCATTTTTAAACCATGGCCTAATCAGCAGCTTCACAAAAGTGTCTTGGCTTGTGCATAATTTTTTTTCCCTGTCTGAATACAAAGCTGAATACATGGGAAATTATGTCACTGAAAGAATCATGTCATTTTTACCTAGGTGCTGTCTGTCAGTCCTGACATGATCTTGAGCTTGAAATTCAAGAAATACAAATGATGTTAAAAAAACAGACTTCAGTACAGGTAATGTTAAGAAAAAAGGCTTGAGCTAGGACTTTGTGCCATAAAAGATGAATATGCTCTTTGTTGTTTACTACAGCCTCCCCCATCCCACCCAAAAAAAGAGGGAAGAGATGTGGAAATAAGAGGTTCACCTGCTGAAAATACTGCGGGAATGGTAAGAAACCTGGAAACAGTGTTATCTACAGTGTGGAAAAATACATTTTCTATTTTATTATATTTACCCCAGGTTTTCATGCTATCTTCATGCCCGTTCAGCTTAAGCCGGTGATTACAGCTGAGCAGCTGATGATTCCCCATTTCTAAAGGTAGTCCTGCTGCTGGTCCCGTTGCTGTTCCAAACGATGGTCAGTGCTTTCACTGTAAAGAGTTTCCCAGGGTGTAATATAATACCTGATACTTGTTAGGGGCTTTTTCCCCTCTATAAGCTTAAGTGATCCTCTGAGGCCTCTGCACCATATGCTACTGTACACTAGAAGCCTGTCAGCTCTCGGGAGAAGAGCAAGGTTGACCGGATTCAGGAGGTGGCTGATCGGGGTCATTCATTCAGTTCCACGGCAGGCGGACCTTGCTGTTGGATAGTGGGGTTTACTCCTCTCACTGTGTCCCTGAGCCTTTGCCCTGCTGTGATGAGGTGTTGGAGGTAATACGCGTTTCTGCAGGGTGATGACACAAGCCATCGCTGATGCTTTATGCCAGCTTTGTGCGGGAATAAATGACAACATGCAAGGAGATGCTGTGAAGAATCGGCCCCTGCTGTCTTACAGAAAAGATGCAGAGCCGAGCCTTTTACTAGCTGAAGTGCTTCTTTCTGAGAGTAGGGTTGAAAACTAGCTTTGATGCGATGTCCTTTGCTTTTTGCTCTCCCCAGCAGTACGTTACTGCTTTCCACTTCTGAGGTGTGCCACTTCTCCACTGTCATGAATACGTTTCTGTGAGGATGGTGTAAAATGAGCCACAGGTTGTCCCACTGTGCCCTCCCCACCAAACTCCATCATTTACTCTCTGTCTCCCTGATTAGCCCAGATGCAGAGCTACACTGATACAGCTCTATCGGTTTCAGGAGCCAGCTTTTGTCCCTGCTTTGACCTCTAAAACCCTCTATCACTTCTGGCCCTTATTCTGGACTTCCTCCCCTACATAGTGGGAAACACTCCTTTCCAACTGGATGATAGCGTGGTGTTTTTTGGTACTGATCACACTGAGAGCCCATTACCGAGGGCTGTTTGGAACATGCAGCTGTAGCTGAGGAGGAGTGTGAGGCCTGTTGCTATGATGTTAACTTTCTTCTGTGCATCTGGCTTGTATGAAAAGGGCCTTTGGCAGAATTTCTGGAGGTCTCCAGGTTTAGGGAGCTGGCCTATACCTCCCTTTGTCAGTGATACATAGCAATATATAGCTATGAACTGCATATGCTTTAACAACATAATGTGCCAAAGAAAAAAGACGAAAAATACACTAAAGGGGAAAATAAGGCAAATAAGGCAAAAATAAGATGGAAATCAGACCCTAACATGGGTTTACAGATGTATTGGCAAAATGCTATAGGAAACAGGAATTGCATCTCCACTCAGCTGGTAAACTAAAAAGGCAAAACAAGGCAAAGGACTGGTTACCAGGCTCAATGTCCTGCGGTAATGCCATACTTATGAAGACTGCCCATAAGGAGTGGTTGGGTCTTCACCTTGTTTCCATGATATCTCACGTGCTGGCCAAGGTTCGTACAGAGGATTCTTGTGGGCCTTTTAAATGAGCAGCTGTCTGCCTCACATGTGGTGGCTGGCTTGAGCCATTTTGCCCATCAGCCAGATGGCTTTTTTCTCTGACACATGTTTTTTCCCATTCCCTTCTTCATTTTCAGCTTGGCTATGCAAACAGTATTTTTGCCTTGTACATTCACCTGCACAATTCCCCCCTAAGTATGTCAAGCTGGAAACAAACTAATGAATTAATTCTTGATTAGAATCAGAACATATGACAGACAATTCATTTTGTAATTAGAATGACAGAAGAAATGATTCTATGATTCTACAAGAAAGATTTTTAAAGTCTCACAACTAGATATTTATGTAAAGAATTTTTTTTTATATCTTAAGTGCATTAAGATCAACTAGGCAAATGCTAGACTTCTTAATCACCTGACATGTAAATACACTGCAAAGGTAGAGATGGTACCACGTTTTGATCATCTTTCTAGCTACTACTTATTATCACTTTCTAAGCCTCATCATTTCTACTTACAGTAAAAAAAGTAACATAGTTAAGTTTATATATAATTAACATCCAAGCCATCTTACAAAATTGGTGATAGTTCTTGGCATTTTTAGGCCCAGAAGTCTCCAATGTTTCTTGTGTATACAAAAGGACTATGTGTACCATCATGTGCACCTGGCGAAGCATGCATTTTATATCTAGAAATAAGCAAAAAGATTGCCCATGGTCACCTTAATTACCTGGCAACCTAAAACCACTGGCCACAAAAGTTGTGCAGTTTAGACTGTTAGGTTCTTTGGCTTCAAGTCTTACTTTCTCCCTAGTTGATTCAACATTGTTTTACATTTAATGTTGAGTACCATGAGTTTGTCTTTTACCCTAGTAACTGAGGCTTTTGTTCAGAAATTCTTGATATCTTACTGTATCTCATTGTTTTCAAGGGTGGGGATTTTTTTTGGTGATGTATATTACTAGTGATTACAAGTCAAGGAAAAGAAATCTGGTGCCAAGTGAAAGACTGTCAGCTCTGGCATCATATTTTTTAAGATAGTTTACTGGTGATCAACTTTCACATTATTTAAATGTAGATTTTATAGCTAACATTGAAATATCAGCACTGTGCCAAAAAAACAGCTTTCCTGTTGAAAATAAATCAAAATTGTTTCAAGAAAAGACTACCCTTTCTCCTGTTAGGAGCTGTCTGTTTCCTTGTTGTTCATCTGCCAGAATGGTCATGGACCAGGCATTGCTTGGCTGTGTGAGAGTCTGATAGAACAGAGAAACTGTTCTGAATGTCCCTCTCCAAGCTGAAAATGTTCAGTTTGAACTAACTGCTACTGCTTTATAGCCCATCATAGACACTCATTCAGCTGGCTATTAGGAATGCCATGAATGTTTTCATACTCATGCCAGAGTTGTCTATAACAGATATTCTACTTTTTCCCTGAAGGAAATATCAGCAAAAGTGAATTTTTCAAATATATTAATGTTTTCACCAGAAAACTGTTTGGGTTTTTTTCTTTATTTTACTGAAGAATTTCAAATTGGAAATAGTGGGGTTTTGGCCTTTCAGAAAGAACATTTTAGAGGCTTCATTCTTTGGTATTCAGTTAAGAAACCAACCATGGGATGCTCTCTCTCTTTGAGCAAGAAAACACAGTGTAAAATGGAAAACTTCATGGCTTCCATGGTATGCTCCTGCTGATGGATCCCTGAGAAGAACAAAGACACTTTAGTCAAGCTATAGATATAAAGAAATGTAGCAGTATCATTTACAATGTAAATATTTCAGACGGAAGCAGATGCTTTTCAAGAAAAAAAGGTTTGAGATCTAATTTTCTATCAGATAATGAAGTCAATGAAAAATTATTCGTACTTAATTCCTGTTTTGAATTGGTTCCTATCTTGCCCTACAGCTTCCATTTCATTTTTACCCTTCTAGGTCAGCACCGGAGCAGGGTCAGGATGCCAATGCATAACATCGCAAATCCCCAGGTTCTCATTCTTGTTAAGAAATGTAGTCCTACCAGATTATGAGACTTCTGTTTCTAGAGAATGTGGATTTTCTCTTCTCATAATGTTATTCCTTCTTGCCTGCTTCACTTGAAACATCTTGGAAATGATGTCAAAGCTGGTGTATTTGTGGATGCTGACAGGTGGTAGGTGTTAGGGCAGTAAATACCTCTTCCAGGCTATGTCCAGTGCAGCGTACTGTTCAAGCCACCAAGGCAGTGATACAATTCATGGTGTCATGTATGAGGAGCAGCCAGAACAATAATAATTCATATCCAGGATCTGTCATTCCTAGGAATGATTGTTCTTATCTAGATTTTTAAGAAGTACAGTAGTTACCAGGTTGGATGTCCTTTGAAAATAAATAAACTTTCATAATTCATGTGAAGGGTTCAGAATAAGGGCATTCTACAATCCTCATACAATATTTCTATTCTATTTCTTTAAATTAAAAAAAAAAAGAGACCTCTTTTCTTGTTTTCATTTTCCCAAGCTTTTGTCAGTGCTTTCAGAATGCATCAGTACTGTAAGACAACACCCTGTCCTCATTTCTACACATTGTTTGTGTACCAGGCTCAGAACTGCCATTTCACATCACAGTACATTGATTTTTAATGTTCTTTTAATTTAGGCTAAAGATTCAGAAATCTTAGCTCCGTTAGGCTGCATGCTGACCTGCATTTGAACTTCTTACCAGCTGCTCTTAGATCTCTGACAACAATTCTTTTTTTAAAACCACAATTAGAAAAAAAAAAATCATTAAATGACCTTATATGCTGTTTTTAATTATGTTTTAACATTATTTTTGTTCAGTCAATAACAAATATGTGCTTTCAAAATGGTTGTAAGGGATGCAGGATTTAAACAGATGCAATAATCTCACTTACTTCTGTCTCATTCCCTCTTTAGATCTATTGCTGTTATCTGATTTACTAAGACATAGCAGCTGGTATGCCCTTTTTGAGCTAGCTTTGAAAGATTAAATTCTGCCACCTTGACCTAGCATAAATATTGAGAAGTGGCACAACCCAGGTTCATCATGGGATCTGGTGCATGAAATTAATGCTGGAAAGTAGGATAACACAGTGACAGTGACATGGATGTGTCGGTCTGGATAATTCTGGAGTCCTAGAAGAGGGGAAAAGTTCAGTAAGACAGCATTGCCCTACTGAGTAGTGCAAAAGAAAATAATGTGTTTCCATATAAGCTGTTTGGGGTAGAGAGGAGTACCAGGAGTAGGATATTATCATATTTAAAAATGATTGATATGCTCTGAAATAGGACATTTTCAAAGCTTCTGCAGTCCTCTTTATAGTCTGACTTCACAGTTTACACTTAGTTCAGTTAGCAAAAGAACAGAAATGCTCCTGAAAAAGTTGGAGCAGTGAAACTGGGAGCTGGTCCTGCAATATCAATAAATGAAGTTCCTGTTGACTTCATTGGATATTTTAAGCAAGCATAGACTGCAGAAATAACTCTCATTTTTTTAGCAGAAAGTATGACTAAAAATGAGGGTATTTTTAGTATACTTCTATTATTCTTACAGAGCCAATTTTAGCTTAACCTTCTCTTTCTAAGGCATGATGAAAAGCCGCAAAAACTGTTGTATTCTTGGTTTCATTCCCAATGGCATACTGGCATACTACTTGCACAAGACTGCCTTGAGCAGTATTCTGTAAACTAAATGATGATTATGCGTATATGAGCACCGGGCCAATAAAGCACAGAATTTGCTATTCACATTTATAACTGTTGCATGGCATCTCTTTCTATTAAGGCAAAGAAGGTTTCTTTTTATACTAACACACTGAAGAAAATACAAATCAACTTGAAAACCTCTGTGTAAGAAAATGCACACAAACAGAGTTTAAATTAATTATATCTTCTTTGGTAGATGTAAGTAAAAAGGGATGATTTGGCTGTTTCGGTACTATAAATCTTAAGATACTAATTTATTTCCAAATCGGAATTTTGCTGTTTGATCAAACTAGACACTGTAGCTCCTAAGAAAATAATAATTTGGTCTGCAGTAAATGTCATTCTGAAGTACTATTCAGAATGTAGGCATCTAAAGGGCAAAATCAACTCAGTTTTAAAAAAGAAAATTTACAAAAAAAATCCACCTATAACAGATGCTCTAACATATGGCTAGGTTTTAAGTGAGTGCATAGTTGAGCACAGAAAATAAATAAGGGCATGACAAGACCCCCCCTTCTTCTTTTGCCCCATAGATACACTAATCACATGGTCACCAGATGGCATATACAGAACTTTGAATGCACTACAATATTTATAGCCACCAATTTGCGGCCTTGAAGTCTGAATATTAAAATGCTTATTTCATATGGCTGAAAAGAAGCACTTTAATGTTGTTTATTTTTGCTGTTATTACTATTCAGAGCACAGAAAAGAATTGGTTTGTGCAACTGAAGTGGGCAACTATGCCTTGAAATTACCTCAATGATCTTTAGGCCTTGGTGAAGATAGCAAAGCAAGTTGTGAAGCCCTTAGCCTGGAAACCTTTACCTCCCTGAGTTAAAAAGCATGGTGCTTAATTTTGTTGGAAAGCTGGGGAAGGGTGTACAGCTCCCCACTGTGCCGTGGGATCCGCATGGGCGAATATCGCAAAGGTGGCTTTGCTTCTGACCCCGCTGTCGCCATCGTCCCCGTGTCCCTGTCGGATGGAAGGGACCGCACCATGCAGATGCCCCACCAGCGCCAGGGCGGTGGCTGGATCCTATGGCACCTTCCCCCAAAGTCTTGTTTTTCCCCCAAGTTACTACAGGAGTATCAGCCGTGCTGCATGTGGAAGCAATATCTTGTGTGCTCTTACTATCCGAGGCCACAAGAGGGAGAAAAAGATAACGAAGTCACGGTACAAATATTTGCGTGCCCCAAATTGTCTTTCAGCTTCATAAAGTCTGTCTGTTCTTCCAGTTTCCTGGGTTCAAGAAAATAACCATTAAGCTTTCAAAAGCTAAGCATCAGAAATTTACAACTGAAAGGTAAATGAAAATGACACTGGAGCAACATTCACCTTTATTCAGCATACGCTGACTGACAAGGATTGGATATTTGTACAGGAAAGAATACTAAATGCCTCATGGAAAAAAGATTTTTAAATACTTTAATACAAATGGAAATCCAATTAACCAGAACATATATCTGCCTTGAACACATTTATGGTGAAACAGTGTGTAGGTTTCTCTTTGATGGAGGCTACTGCAGAAGCTTGCTTAGACTTTGGGTTTTTTGAGCCTTTATTAATTTAAAGATGAATATTCAGCTTCATTTGTGGATGGTTTTCTTTATCTCAAGAAACTGAATAGATAATTCATACTTGGACTTTTTTAAGGAAATTAATTTGCATTACAGCACAAAATTCTCAGATGCACTTGTATTAAAAAAAAATAATATCATCATGAATATCTAGATTGAAGAAAGCAAAATGTAGGAAATACATACTGTTTCTACTAGACACTATGTCAGCCCTGCTCGTATTGAAAAGACTAAAATTATATAGGTGTATTATCATCTTTTAGTGTGTATATGTAACTGTTTTCATGAGTTTACACTGTCACCCAGAGACCTTTAGTGAACTTACTGTTTAACAGCAAAGCTGAAGAAAGTATGTAAAGAAAATGGGTAAAACGTATTGCCTTGGGCTATAAAATAGCCTTTCTATTCCTTCCTTTTGCTTTATTATTTGAATGCTATATTGTTAACATTGTTGTTTGAAGACCACCAGGGGACTGTGGCAATTCATAATGTTGCAACACTGAAAATAATGTGTTTGATTTATTTTTAATGTGAATACAGTAGTGATTTTGTTTGTCAGAAGCCATGGGGAACAAAGTTGGATATTATACATTAGCAGCTTCCATTTAATGTAATAGGGAATGTAATTAGATCATAAACAGAGACATGATTTAAAAATGCACTCTTTCATGCTTAATGAAGTGATATTAAAATGTTCTGCTGCTATAAACAGAATATGTGCGATTCCAGGAAAAGTGTAGAGCTTCTATTGGGGGGAAAAAAAAAAAAAAAGAGTATGAAGAGGAGAGACAGATAATAAAAATTAGCAGAGGTATGTCTGCATTTTTCACAGTAAATTTTATTCTGTTTCCTCATTGATTTTTTTGTTTTGATTAATTTATTCTCTCCACTTTCTTGTTCCAACATAAAAAGAATAAGCAGAGAGAAAGAAGAGAAAATAAATGGGTGGAACAGCTTAATGATTTCAAAGGTTGTGCTTAATCTTGTGCAAGTACTCATAAAAGACCAATTAAACTACATATGTAGATCTTTGTAACAGGAAGACCAATCAGTTTAGTATTTAGTTGGGAATGACAACATGCTTTCAAACTATCTTTTTTTTTCCCTTCTCTTTTTTGTTTTGTTTTGTGGGGTTTTTTTTCTCTTTGAAAATTAAATTTTAAGTTAAATGTTCCTTTTATGCATGCCTATAGAAGACGAAATATATATTTTCATCGTAAAACTGTAGGGTTTTTTCACCTCTCACAGTGCCAGTTCCGTACTTTTTCTGTCATGTCTGCACTACAGATTGCTTAAAAGTAAGACAGTCAATCTCAAGAAAAGAAGATGAAAATAACCTTGCTTTAATACAACCAGAGCAGTAATTTTGTTTAAATTTACATGGACTTTTTTTTTTTCCAAATACATTTTTACTGTTTACTTTCTAGATGGAGACATCTTTTATAGATCTAGGAATTAAAGCTTTCAAACTCAAAACTTTCATTCTATAATTAGCTATTAAGAAAAAAAGAGTCTTATTCCCTTCAGTTTTCCCATTTCTAATCTCTTCAGTTCATGGCACAGCTCACGGTTTTGCTATACCCTTTATTTCAGCTTTCTTATTTAGCACGTTAGCAAGTTTGATCATGGTTAGATTTACTCAAAAACTATACAGAGCAGCTGTACAGAAATGTGGGGTTTTTTTTGCTTTGTTTTGTTTAGTTTTACTGCAGAGGGTTAGAAAACATGCTGGAAACTAAACCAGTCCCAGGCTACAACAAACAGTAAGTGTCACTGCTTGCTGAATGACTGATGCTTCACTGATGTGACAGAAGTAGTTGTGTACGCCACCTGGAAGATTAGAGACCACCACTTACTTGCAAGCCATTGTCATAAAATACTCTTTGATTTACAATCTGCTTTTATGAAACGTCCCCGAAATTAAATATCTTAATGGAAGCATGGAATGGTGTGGTATGGGGTGGTTAAGTGTGAAACTTTCCCTGTTTTTGAGTTCAGTGAAGGAATAAACCACAGCTGCTCTTGTCTATGTATGTGCTGTTACTGTATTGAAAACCCATGCTCTGCCTCTTTGCCTGTAATATATCCAATGTATTTACAGTGGATTTCAGCTTTTATAGTATCATGCCACATTTTTATGCACTATTCTTATTTTTTTCTTAACAAAACAGTTTTTAGCTCTCAGAAATTGCAAATATATTGCTCAAATTGTTAGTATTTATATAAAATTAAATACCACAATATTTACTATACAAATTTGCAGGCAATGAGGCTATTTATTTGAATACAGACACGTGTGTTTCCTAGATCAGATTTATATTACTGTAATGGATTTCATTATATAGAAATTTTTCTCATATCAGTTTATACTGAAAGTTATTTACATGCAAGTGTTCTTCTGTAAGGAGCAGTTACGTAGGAAAGGCTTAAATTAATAATAATATTTCCAGAGAATTCTTAAATGAACAAGAAAAGAGTTGGCAGAAATACTTTTTTGCATATAGTATCACCGAAAGGTTTTAAAGGTTAAGTCGGCCTACGCCCTCTGTCAAAACTGCTTCCATAAAGAAAAAAAGACAGGTCATTGTCATAGGAGACTCCCTTCTG
>NW_008794408.1:301804-314695 GCF_000699145.1 Aptenodytes forsteri | reverse complement strand
TGTAGATGTGGTGCTTAGGGACATGGTTTAGTGGCGGACTTGGCAGCAGTAGGTTAACATTTGGACTTACAGATCTTAGAGGTCTTTTCCAACCTAAATGATTCTATGATTCTATGATTCTAAATAATGTAAAGGAAAGATTTATTTTTGTATTAAATGCTATAATTATTAAACTCCATGGATTTGCTCTAAAACCACCAAAAATGTTTGATTCATATTACAGATTATAGGATTTTCCTAAGAGTAATCATGTGAAGAAAGATCTAGAAGACAGCATTGAACAGATTTGGTAAGTGCTAAGGGTAACAAGAGAGATGTGAACTTGCTAGTATTGGTTAACTGCAACCTGTGCAGGTGAGGTCCTCTGTTTTTATCAGTTATCTGTTTGTCTCTTGTCTTCATAGCCTTAGCTATCATTCGGAAAATTTTGAATTTGCTTGCCATTACCAAAAATCTTTCCTTTCTACCTGTTTTGGGGTTTGGGGTTTTTTTTGTTTTGGTTTGGTTTTTTTGGGGGGGTGTTGTGGTTGTTTTTTTTTTTTTTAATTTGGGGTTTTTTACACCTTAAATCAATACAAATAAAAGATCCTGCTGTTTAGCTTAAAAAGCCCAGATGTTTGTATATGTATGTGTGTGAGCATTAGTGGAGAATTTCTACATGCAGTGGATGAAGAAGGATTTGCAGGAAGAAACAGCTGGTGATCAAAAAATTCATTTGCAAAAAACCACTGGTTCAAAGCAGTTCCCCGTCAGATGCGCCTGAGCTGTCTGAAGGCTGGAAGGGTGGGTAGAGATGCTCTTGCTGAAGCTCAGCAGCAGATGCACAGCCTCATCAAAGAGGCATACACAGGAGTTGAAAAGTTCAGGGTAGGCCTTAAGGATTTCAGTATTTTATGAGAAGAACGATTCCTAGTTTATGTGTATCAAAGAGTCACTGTAAAAAACATGACTGTTATGGACTATATAATGACAAAAGATACTGTTTTTCCTTGCTGGGTTGTTGGTTTTTTTTGCTTCTTAGATTTTTTCATATGTTTTAATTGTATTCCAGGTTCAGTCTTATAACATAGATAGGGAAAGATATACACTTTTAAAAGCCACAGTTGTGCTTGAGTTGTGGAAAGTGGAGGTAAAGTGGTACAGCTTTGGGATGTGTGTGGGATAGAAGACTATTTCTTGTGTAAACAGAATGAGAAATAAGGTAAAATTCTTTTTTTTTCTTTACATAATAGCCTACTTGAGGAAAGTAACTATCACACAGAATGTCACACAGAAATGTTATTTGAAATGTTAAATAAAAGTTTTCATAGCATTATATACAAAATCATTTAATGCTATTTATTTTGTCATAATCCTTATGCAGTGACAACAGCTACGTCTGACTTTTTTTCCTGCTGCAGTTTGTAAGAGAATATTAAACTCATGACATGACTACCTAGTTTTATGCTTTTTTCCCTTTTCCATCAAATAATTTATATTGTTAAATATAATTCTTATAATTATAAAGCTTTAATTCTTATAATTATAATGCTTTATAGGAAGGTTTTTTTTTCCCATTAATATTTTGTGTGCTAGTCATTTATGCAGGTAGAAATGCTTCAAATCCGTATCCTCGATAACATTTCTTTAAGGAATAGATGGGAAGTTGTGTTTGTGAGGGTTTCAGAACTAAGCCCAAACTGGCACTATCTCTAAGTGCCGTTCAGTGTAATTTTAAAACAGCATTTTGCAAGTGTAATGAAGTGCGAGTATGTGGCTGAATCTATGTGAAAACAAAAACAATAAAAATTTGTCATTGCAGCAAAAGAGCAACAAAACACACTTTCGCTTATGGTTTCTCCAAAACAAAAGCAAACATGTTATTCACAGTTACATCCCTGATTCCGGTGAAAATGGAAAGCATTCCGTGGGGTATAAACCACCTGCTATTACATACGTACAGACAGACACAAGTAAATACATTTAAAGATACTTTGCTGCAAACCTCCCCTCCTTCAAACAAACCCAATTTAAAAAGACTATTCTCTCTTAGGACAGTGATAATCGCTAACCAAATTATATATAGTAACAGTATAAATTATAAGAAGTGATATTTTAGTCCTGCCATAGAGACTGACCCTCAGTTTAAAACCTAGGGAAAAAAGCAGTGTTACACTTTGCCAACATTTTTGTCCAACAAAATTTTATACGAAAAGTTCCACATAAGACTAAGGGATCTTTCCCTATATGTGAAAACAGCTTTTCTAGTTCAGAAAGATACACTGTCACCTGTGAGACAACTGTGGCCACAAAGAGTGCAATAGGGGTTAGGCAGAGTGTGAACTTATTAAGGGAGTGGTAAAGAGCCTTGGTCTTCCTTTTTTCCTGAAGCCTTGCATGTTTGGCAAGGTTTGCAGTCCCGTGACATGTAAAATAGACACATATGCACATCTAATTAGATGATCCGTTCAGAGACGTCTTTGGGCTTGGCTGCGTAACCCCAAAGTACCTAGGCAGTATTTTCTTCCCAGCTCACTTTGGTGGCTCTCACCTACAGTGCTTTTTTAGAATTGGTCAACAGCCCTCAAACAGCCATCTACATAATACATGTACAGATGGAATATTGATGAGATGGGGCACACACACCCGATGTAGAAATTAGACTGACCATTTTTCATTTCTAAAGTGGTCTACAAATATTAAAAGCCATTAAAATTAAATGAAAATAAGTTTGTCTTTATGCATTGCTGCTCCTTTACATCCCAGTCTTACAGAGCTTCATGTCGGCAGACAATTTTGGTTAAGTACAGCTTGTTTGCTGACTTCTTGCAAGACTATAGATTTCAACAATGTGAAAATGTCAATACCTAGATCCTGCTTTTGCCTTGGAAGTGTTTTTTTTTCTTCAGTCAAAACAATTATTTACTTTCTTTAACAGAAGTGTCAGACTGACTTTTTGTGCTCATGAGTGAAATTGTCAAGTTATGCTGCTTACTTGGGTAAAACTTCTCCTTCATGAAGAGACAGACATATGAAAAACTACTCAAGCCAGAAGGGTAGTTTCTTTCTGATGAGTGCTATGGGTGCAGTCAGAGGACACTGTACCAAATCACTTTTATCCCTACTGTTGTTTTCAGTGAAAAATTCAAATATAGTAACAGAAACGTTTCACATTTGTCTTTTTATTTTCAACAAGTTATTTATTCAAGGAAGACAGTGGGGAAAATGAAATATTTTGTTACAACATTTTTAATGGAACCTTTTATGATTTGAAATTATTTGTGGCTTTACAGGTTTTTTGGCTTTTCAGGTTTTTTCATATCTCAGTTCGATGTCCATAATCTAAGGGAAACAGCCCATTCTGAATCAAACTCTTCAATTTGAAGTGAAAGAAATTTAGTTCCTGAAATTGTCAAAAAGTTGAAAACAATATTTTGCATCAAAACAAACCTAGCATTGCTTTAGGAAACCCTATCTAAAAGAAAAACAGAAGCAGTTTTTTCAGCTTTGCTCTGCAGCTCCGAATACTGCAGAAATGAGCTGTGTGCTAGCACTCTGAACTCCTCATACTTCGCTATGTTTTAGTGCTCTGAAATTTCCATAGTGTAATAATGACAGTACTAAGTGACTTTCAAGTGGCTTCCAAGAAAATGTTGTCCCATATCTTACTGTAAGCTTTCATCTATGTCTCTCCTGCATTTTGACTGAGTGGTCCATTGGATTATATTCTATGCAACATTTTTCAGTTGCTCACTGATAAGATTACAAGAACTACGAAATGCACCTTAATGAAGTATTTGAAAATAAATGACAATATATTTTATGTGTAATTAAGAAAAAAATATATTTGATAGATTTGTTGACAAGATCAGAATATGACTATTCTAGTCATACAGTCTGACCTCCTGCATAATCTATACCATAGGATTTCCCTAGATTAACACCCAACTGAACTGGAGTTTATACTTTAGCACAGTGACTCTTAGACAGCCATATTCATCTACCTCTTCCCTACCCTGTCCCCCCGTAATTAAGAAAAAAATATATTTGATAGATTTTTTGTTAAGATCAGAATATGACTATTCTAGTCATACAGTCTGACCTCCTGCATAATCTATACCATAGGATTTCCCTAGATTAACACCCAACTGAACTGGAGTTTATACTTTAGCACAGTGACTCTTAGACAGCCATATTCATCTACGTCTTCCCTACCCTGTCCCCCACCTCTTTGCCACTGCCCTGTCCTCTCCTACTTCCTTCCCACCCCTCTGGGCACTGATGTCATCCTCATGGCCCTCTCTCCCTTACCCATTCTCTCATACCCTTGCTGTGAGATAATGGCAGCATCAGTGCTAAAGCAGCACAGTGAAAACCTAGAAGAAATTGGCACTGTTGCAAAGAGACATAATCAGGGGAAGATGAGAAAGCACCAGTGAGGTAGCAATTCAGAGTGAAGGCAGCAGAAGCACCTGCTTCTGAAGATGCTGAACCTCAGCAGAAGGCACCTGAGCACCTCATTGCTGTTGTCTCCTCAAAGCGGTGTTCCTACTCACGTCGGTTCCCTATGCCCATGGGTCTCTGAGCACAGCACGGATGGGCAGCCATAACTGTCCAGCTGAGATTGCAGGAGCTTGTGTGACACACTTTTGCCCATCTGAACACTGAGGCTCCCAGAAAAAATCCTGAATTAACATTTTCAGAGTACGCACTATGCCTGATACAATATTTTCTGTTGTAAAAAATTGTTCTCTTTGATGTTTAGAAACAGATGAAGTTTTAGTGCTGTTGGCTTGAAACAACCAACAGATATCATGTTCATCAAAGATCCACATAATAATGCATTTTTTAAGTGGATGAGCGTTTGAGAATGTTCTGTTAACCAAAAAGCTTTTGGTTAAAATTTTCATTTCAGCTTCATGAATTAGTTGTTTCTTTCAATCCCCAAAATCTGTGATATTCATAACATTATATCCTTTAATCAGCATTTTGATTCTGAGTCCTATATAGGCAAATGCATGACTGAAAGATTTTCAAATACAGTGTGTATAATAGAAAAGTGAGTAACAATGTTGAAAGACAGACTGGAATATGGGAATAAAAAAAAATGGCTGAAATAATTTTGAAAAATCTGAAAGTTGCAGTATATTACCTTGTGTATACATTTAAACAAGGGAAAAAAAATGTAGACATGCAGAATGTAGAGTGGAGACAGCCAACTTGTGGCATGCAACAGGATTGTGTGAATGCATGAGTTTGGCTTCAGAGAGCAACACTAGGTTAGTTAGCTTGAAAGCAGTACTATAACAGTACTATTTCTATTGCCTCAGCTGATATCTGAACAACTGCCTGTAGCTAGATATTCAAATAACCAATTAACTGAATATAGAACTATTGCAGATAAGAAAGGCAACATCAGTTGTTTACATCTGTTGCACTGATGGCAGCGTCCGTTCTGAGGATAGAGAATGCAACAGGTGAAGTATTCGATGTGAAATTTTTTAAAACAACTTAATGATATTCTTTTAGTGCTGAATCGTGGGAACTGAGTTAGACTGAACCTGGTCACTGATACCTGCAGAACCTTTTCATGCATAGTTTTTGTCTTCCACACTTGTCTCTTATCAAGAAAGGTAAAGATGAAGGACCCAGGTCAGTCAAAACACCATGTCAAAGGAGGCTGTATACCATGATTGTGTTCTTTTTTTTTCCTCATTATTTCCAAGAAAAAATGGAACTGACAGGTAACAAGACTAATTTATTATACCAAATTGCTAAATACATGCAGGTTTACTGGTGTCCAACCAACAGCTTTTAAACTTGCTGCCTGATTTAAAAAAAAAGAAAAAGAAGGGAAGGAGTATAATTAAGTTCAGTGAAGTTTCAAGAATGTAGGCAGATGGGAAAAAGAAGGAACATGTTAAAAAAAGCCTGGAATACTACATAATTAGACTCCGAAGAATCCATAAAGGAGAGACTCCTTAAAAATGCTCTAGTTCAGAGAAAAGTTTGAATCCAAATCTGCAAACCAGTCATGCATAAGACACAGACTCATAACAGTCTTTGCTCCCCCCGATTTCAGTAGTTCCAGAGCCCACAAAACTATTTGTTTTTTATAAGGTTGGTAGCTATACAGGACTGAAATTTGCCTGCCCACTGTCAACTGCCAATAATAATTTGTAGAAGTGTCATAGATTTTCTTTTTACATATTTACCCAGCTATGAAGGAGAAACAGAATATATAGTCAATAAATATAACGAAGGGGGTAAAGCTCACCGGCTGCATATAATTAAAGTCAGCTTTTTTTTTTTACTCAAATACTTCCATCCCAAGGAAAGGAAATATTCTTATGTTAGATACTGTTTATAATTTGGAGACTCTTTTTAAGAAGCCAGTGTAGAAAGAGAGAGAAGCAGAGAGAGGAAAGATAAAACACTGATATATTTTCTCTAGGATACACTACTTTGACTCAGCAGAAACTCTGGCTCCTGTTCTAAATGAGAAGCACTCCCATTTTTTGTGTGGTGAGTGAGTTTACTTATTTGAATGGCAGGCACTCAAACTAGTACCGATGGGTCGACGCGAGCACTTCTGTTTCCTCCCATTAGTGAATGCTGGCATTTTTAACGGTCATGTCCTGTCATTTCTGCTCAACAGGGAGTACTTCAGTGTCTCCTCTCCCGCACTAATAGCCCTCAGCAACTGCTCACTTCCCACATGCTGGTCTGGTCTCTGTGCTCTTCCCACGAGCGGAAGGGAAAGCACAGAAATTGAGCCATATAAATCGTCCACTGTTTAGCCTATTATCGCCCATGATGGTGTAATCCTATATGCTAATTATATATAGTAAAGTCTATTTAAAATCTGTTTACCAAATGTCTTTATATCATTTCTAATAGTGTTTATGATAGTGCTGCAGACCCTCCCTTGTCAGGAAGCCCATAGGCATTACCAGTGTAATTTCCTTGCTTTCCTGACTGTACTGTTCGACAACTTTCTTTTGTTTTGTTTCTTTATGTTTTACAGAGCTGGCAGAGCATAGAAATAGTTCAGATTAATCAAAGAAACTTAATGTATCTCTATGGCTTTAAAGAATGTTTAAGGCTCCAGCAGTTTCCTTTGTAAGTTTAGGAAATGAAGCCTTGTATTTATTTTTCTTTAAAAGTTAGATGAAGTTCTTCAGTTTCTGACTTGGTTTTGCACAGAGTTTTGGTTTGTTTTTTTGTGTTTTTTTTTTCCTTTCTGAGGCATAGTGAAATCTACCCCTTAGGAGATTAGCCTCTTTCTCACAGTTTCTGAAATACACAGTATATTTTGTTTTAAAGTCTGACTTTCATGTTACTCCAATAAGTATAGATTTATCTTGACATTCTTGATTGAATAAAAGGAGTTTAAAAGGCAATTGGCTTCAGTAATTCTATTTCTGGAAGAGATATAGAAAACTATAATCACAATTTGTGTTATATATGTTCTGTGGTGGTATGGTAGAATTATTTATTGTACGGCTGAGAAAGCTTTAGAAATATACAATACAGGTAGTGTGTGTCAGTCTTTACAAAACTATTTTAATCCAACCAACACTATTCACAAAATGGATTCTCTTTAAAATTCAACTCTTAAAAGGTAAAAAAATTCACCCATTGTTGATACACACTTCCCTGAGCTTTCCAAATTGGATCTTTTTATAGTTCTCATACTGTAATTAACTCTCTGTAGATATTCATGAGTATTCTGGGAAATAAATGCATACCATTCTCTGAACTCATCAAGGGTTTTTTTTTTTTCCTTTGCCATCTCAGGTTCAAAAAATGTTTTGGAGGCATGTAGCATATAATGTGCGCTTCAGACTACGTAGTACTTGTGTTTTCTATGGTTGTTATTTCTGAAATTGCCATAGAAATAAAAGGAATCAACCCAGTCAACCAAAATAAAAGAAACCAACGTAGCCTGATCTGAAATCTGTTAAAAATAGTAGAAAAGCTTGCAGTGTCTGCAGACAGTTTTGAAGCAAACCAGAAGAACTGGAATATTTTTGTCTTTTAGAGTGTAATTTAACTATAGGTACTTCCTGTCTCCTTTCCATTTAATTTCAACCGGACTATGCAGTTTTTATATGAAAAATAGAGACAGAAATTACTTGAATAAATTTCAGTAGCTGTTGTCTTTTGAGTGAGTAAGCCTTTCCAAAAAAACATTCTTCAGAATAAAATATTGTTATTTAATGTTAATGTTTAGAAGTAAATGTTGTATTGTTGACAATGGAGGAAGGCAGGGAATGCTATTGCACTCACTCCCATAGTTAGTAGGGACAATAAGAATACTACCACTGAGTAAAAGGATGAGTGATTCAAGCTGTTGTCCTCTCTGGCTTCCTTCTGGGTTCAAGTGATTTTTGAACTCTATAGCACAGTTAAACTGTTTCTACAAGAATCTGCTATATAAACTCTTATACTTCATATTTTTATTACATCTTGTTCAAATTATCTTTTGTACCTTGATTTTTAATTTGATAAGCCATGACTAGCAGGAAGATTTTTCCCTACATTTAAAGATGTTTTCCCCCTCTTGACATGATTAAGAAAAAGGTATTTTGCCTTTGCCCTCTTCAAGTTGTGCTGGAAGCAGATGTTAATATTTTATATACAATTTTCCTTAACCCATAATTGGCAATAAAGACAAACTAATGTAATGTTTCAAGATTCCTCAGTGTTAACTAATTAAACCAGCAGCAAGCCTCGAGCATGGGACAATGGCAAACTTTCAGATGAATTAATTTTATGGAAGACCAGCTGAGTAATTGGACTCCAATTACAGGCTGTTTAGCTCCCTCATCACCTTCACATATAATTAAATTCAATTGGTTGATACAGCTTCTATTTTATGAGGGCACTTACAAGCTTTTTGAACCCCACTGTGACTTTGGATCTAGGCCAATCAATTATTACTCATTTCTCTTTCAAATGGAAATTCTCTAGATTAGTCATATCTTCTATAATGCATTGCTCACAATTTAAAGATCTGTCTATAGTACATTGCAGCTGAGACACAGATGAAGAGAAATGTTTATGGATATTTTTGTTCTACAAACAATATATAGGATGTTAATTGTATGTTTGTCATGGGTATTGATGAATGGAGGCTGCATGCTTTTATGACCTGTCTTGAGAGATACGATGCCACATACAGTGCGTTTGATTTACTGTATCATTATATTTGAAAATGCCATGCTTGTTCATGTTACAAATAATTACTGAAATTGCTCATTCAATCTAAAATCACCTTGTAAAAAGTAAGTCATTATGTATAGCTAGCTGAGAATCCCTTAGTTGTCCAGTCTTCCTTCTTTAATTTCTTTTCAAAAGAAATTAATCCATCATTACTAATTAAAAAAAAAACAAGTTACTGCTCACTTAGAGAAAATTTAACAGCCCCTGACTTTTGAACAGGTCCATAGGTTGTTAATTAGTTTGACTAGAAGAAAGCAAATATAATTTTATTTTGAGAATGCTAGAACAGTTTCTATTTTAAAGCATTTAGCTCTGAATTAGTGACATATTTTCAAGTGCAAACAGAAAATGAATTAATAAGTAGGCTTTACAACATTTCACCCATAACTAGTCTATAAGGAGGTTAAACAAATGACTAGAATTGATACGGCACTTCTGCCTGTTCTCAGTATATTGGTTCCAGTGTATTTATTTCCAAACAGAGCAAAATATCATCAGTGATAAAACAGGAAGCAAAGAAGCACTAGTGACATCAGTGATCTTTTCCAGCTCTACGGAGTGATCAATAAAGAAAAAGGCAGTGTCAGCTATGAAATATTACTTTTCTTTAGACCTTTCAGTTAGGGAAATATCAAACCTATTTCTTTGCTCCTTAATTTTTTTGATTTGAATACAAACCATTGATTAGATATGTGAAAAATGACATTGAGACATATTAAATTACAACAAAGTTTCTATGAAACTGTATTACTACTGACTGACTAGCAAAACAGAACAATAATGATTAATGGTGTTGTCATAAATACCAGAGAAGTAGTGTTCACTACCTTCACTTTTGAAGTATTGCCATTACAGGGAATGCAGATAGTATACATGACAAGGTGGCTACTTCAGATCTTCACTGGTAAATTTTGATATTTCTCTAACAATCTGTAATTGAAAAAAATCCATATCCTAAACAAAACCCCTCACCTTTTGTATAGGCACATGATATACAGGGGAAAAAAAACCCCAAAATAAAAAGGTATCTGAGGAAAATGCTTCCTATCGTTTTGAGAATAAGTGTGATGGTCATATTAGATGTTATGAAAAGGGATTATTATTACTAGTGATCTTTATTATTTTAGAGTAAAACTAAGGTGATAGAAATGTTAAAATCATGTCAAGTCCAGGTTTGGGGTTTTTTGTTTGTTTGGTTGGTTGGTTGTTTTTCTTTCTGAATATCTAAGAAACAACTTTAAAAGAAACTAAGGAAATCATGGATCAAATCAGTATTTTGATTTTGCCTGCAAGAATAAGGATTAAATTACTACCACTATTAATGCTGTAAGTAAAGATAGAAAGCAATTAAATTTTTCAAATATGCCTCCTGCTTTAGATCACAGATGCTTTCATTCAGATTAAACAGGCTCTGATGATATGTTTGGTTTCTCCCAGTCTAGCATGTCCACCATCCATTAATCAACAGCAGCTGGTCTTCTTGATGTCTCTATATGTTTATTAATACTTTCTTTCTGCTAGGAAGACCCAGCATTTATGCAATAAAGAACATAACTAATAAGATAGCACAGACCTACTGCACTTCCAGGGGAGAGAAGAAAATTAGTAGTGCCATCACAGACCTAATATCAACTCACTTGAGGTGGCAGTTGGGAAGGGAAACCCTCTAGGTATTCTTTTTTTTCAAAGGCTAGATGCTTTAAATCACAGTGTTCATTAGACTTAGTCATCATTTCATCGTTTTGCTTCATCAAGCATCTAGTGCCACGTGTTTTGAGGTCTTTTTTTTCTCCCTAGATAGGTTAACTGAGATCAGAATGCATAACTGGCATCAGAATCGATTGAGTTTAGAAAATAAACTGCACAGAGAGAACAAAAGGAAAGACCTCATTCAGGGTACAATTTTACAAGTTTTGTTATTCATAAGTGAACAGCCACCTTTTCGTGGATTTCTTTCTGAATAATGACAAGAATAAAAAAGAGAGTAAGTTGGTCCATCAATATCACAACCATTCAGGAAATATAAACAGGTATTAGAGGTTTAATGAAAACACAACCAGTACCACCAAAAAAAAAAAAAAAAAACAGCCCAAGAAGAGAATTTCCCATTATTTTTAGAGCTAAGTTTTCTGCTTTTGGGAAATGAAGCCCAAAATCTTCATGATCAGTCCTGGCATGTGTTGACCAAACCATAACCTCGTTATTTGCCCTCCTGCCAACCAGGTGCTTTTTTGTGTCCCTTTTTTTCCCCTTCTTTCCCTGACTCATGATTAAGGGCATATACTTGCAGTTTGGGAAACACCTTCAAATATAAGGCAAAAAAAAAGTCAAATCAGAAAGGCAAATTCCTTGCCTCCACATCTGGTTTCTTTGGTGGTCAAGAGGCAGATACTTTGTTCCTTTAATAGTATTGCTGATCTTAAATGTTGAGTCCCCTTCTGCACAGATTTGAATAAAGCTAAATGAAGAAAACTATAAAGGGTAAGAGAAGAAAATAAAAAAAGACTGAAACGTGCACAATCTGTGTATTCAGAAGCAAGTAGTTTTCTGTTATGTAAATAAGATGCACTTAGGTATGAGAAAAAAATGAACTTTTGTATCTCGTAATTGAATAGCTTTTAAGTCTAATCCCTGCAATACAGTGTGTTGGCAATGCAGCACGTTGCTTCTGTGGCTTCGAAGATACTTTCACTCCTAATCGTTGATATCATCAGTGCTCCCCTCCGAAAACATTCCTCATAAACAGTACAACAAAGAACAGTGTGTGCCCATGGCCTGAGCTTAACAAAGTGCATTGAGAAAGACGGTTTCCTGGGCAGAAAAGCACATCAATAACACAGTGGGAAGTGGCACCAACAGAAGGTAAACACGGGTCAGCCAGGGAAAGCTTAGTAGGTGGTGGGGCACAGATCTTCAAATACAATGAAGGGAATGACATCAGAGAGATTCATCTTTCTCTGCGCTTGAATTCTCAGTTATTAACTAAGGCATAACATCACACGGGACAACAAAGGCACAGAATCAGCCAGTTTTCGGCTGCCTCACAGATGGCACTTAAATGGCGCTTTCAGTGCTGCTGAGAGAATGACTGTGGCAATTGTATTATATGAAACATTCAGCTCAGGAAAAAAAAAAAAGTGATGCATAAATGTTCTGGCTAAGTAAATATTATTCAGACATGTAAGCCACTAGGCTTACCCAGTTCTCTGTCATTATTTATTAGGTATATGTGAATGGTGTATAAGAGTTTCAAATTCCCAAGCATAATTTTTCTGTCAAGGGCTGGCAAAAAAATAATAAAAAATAGCTGTTCCATGTATGTAGCTGCTTATATTTTATAGCTGAGCAGGAAATAATTTGGTTTTTTTATTTTAGCTAGATTTAGCAAGAGATGAGTCTTCATTACGAAAGAGGCTTTTCTTTTCCATGGTGCATTAAAGTGTATTCATCTCTAACCCTTTTTATCTCTAACATTTTCCCTAATAGGGAAATTATTAAGGAATCAGGAAGAATTTAAATGCTACTGATATTAGACAGGAAGATGATCTTTACAAGCTGTTTTGATTATAGAAAGTGTTTATTTATTATAAAACATACATAAAAGTAGAAATTAAAAGAATGAGACAAAGGTGAAATAAAAACTACTAATTTTTTTATATATATTTTATTTAATAGATACAAAAG
>NW_008794408.1:257245-301678 GCF_000699145.1 Aptenodytes forsteri | reverse complement strand
TATATAAATGTACTATGATACTACTATATTATGTACATTATAAAACATACATAAAAGTAGAAATTAAAAAAAGAATGAGACAAAGGTGAAATAAAAACTACTAATTTTTTTATATATATTTTATTTAATAATGATACAAAAGATATTTTGACCATGCACCCCAATGGATTGTCTTGAACACTGCGTTAGGTGCACACACCCCATTTTGGAGACCATTGCTTTATTGAACAATTTGCCATCTAACAATTATCAGTTATAAAAATCAAAAGCTCACTATAGAAAGAATATCTTAGAACAAAATATGTAGAAGCTTTATTAATTTTATCCACACTTAGGTATTTTTCCCATTTTTGAAGTAATAAGTTAATGAAACTTCCTGCAGAACCTACTTGCCTTCCCAATGAGTCTAAGTTAGATATCCATAACTGCAAAAGGTTATGCTTTTACAAGAATGGAAGAATAACATGGAAGAAATGGGGAGGTACATGCTGGAAAATGTATGTTCCTTAATTCTCAGATTTGTTATAGTTCCAGTAATGTAGTAAAAAAAGAAGTCAAAGTAGATTTCCAGGCCTGGATTGTAAATCTGAAATTAGGCCACCTGCATAAGAAATCGTAGCTAGTGTCAGTCACCTTTTTGCTCAGATAAGTGACATATACTTTTCCAAGTGCCTTCGCTTATCAGAATAAACTAGTTTGTTTATCCCAAATGAGTCCAGGAAATGAACTAATTTACTTGATATGGATTTTCAGATGTCCACAACTCAGGACTGGGACTGGAGATGAGGTATTTAATGAAGCAGACAAAAGACTAGAAACCTACTTCCTAACTATCTTCATGGAGGCTGTTATCCACTGTAGCGATGGCCTTTGCCAAATGAGTAAAGTCCATGACTGAGTGTGTTTACAAAAGAGCTGCATTTATCAGAAGTTATCTTTGAAAAATAAGAATACAATCCTGTTGGTATTTATATTTATTTTGTGTATCTGTTAACCATGTGTGACAATTATTTGAACAAACAAGCCAAATCACTCCATACGGAGAGGCTGCAGTGAGGAACCACTGCAAACAAAGCTTCTTGCTGAATCTGTAAGCTTGTGAGAACCGAGAGTTTTGTAGTTCACAATCCATTAAGGTGGATGTGCTAATTTGCTATCCTCTGGGAAGATGTTATTACACTGATTATTCTTTTTTCATATTTAAAAAAAAATATTCACAGCTAGAAGAAATAAAAACACTTAAAAGAAAGAAAAAAGGGTCAAGTGGGGGAAAGAATTTAAACACCTAATAGGAGTTTCTGAATTAGGGAACCTATATTGTTTATATAGTCAATAGGACTTTCCTAGAGTGATTTGGAGCACCTAAAGGTTACAAATCGATCTCTGGAGGCTCCATCAAATAAATAAAGAGCCTAATTAAGGCATCTACTCTGATATTGTTATCTCACATTACTCTTTGCTCCTCTTTTAGGTTGACCGTGGTGAGTAGCTTTATAAAACCATTGATTTTTCATTTCTAAATAGTAGGTTGCCTTGAATATTTCATGATTCATGGATGTTGGGAAAAGCCAGCCAAGGGTGAAGAGGATCTAGGATTAAAAATAAAATGCATTGCTCAAGGAAAGTTAATGCAGCTAAAGTGGTAATAACTTTCCTGAAGACATCTTGTTCTGAGTATGTCCTCTGAGAGCTTTATCAAAATTCCTTTGTCAGTCATTGTATTTCCATGCCTTCAAATCATCAGAGAATGATTCAAAACTGTTTTTGTTAGAAGGACTTTTTTGTTATCTATTGGTTGAGGAATTATTTCAATTGTGAAAAGTAAGCCAAAAATGGCATTTTGCTGCGTCTTAGAAGTAATGAATCCTACAAAATTCAAGAAAAGAGGAAAACTTTTTATCTAAATCAACTTCAGTAGTACGATAACTGATGGCTATTCAAACATACCAACGTCTGTAATTTTTACTTGAAATGTTTATGGCAACAACATGTAGGATATGTTGATTTAGCAAGGGCATAAAATAGAGACATGGAATTATCATCTTTATGAGATTCTGCATGAACTGTAATCAATCAGCAACAATAGGTCAAAGCTACAGCATGTTCCCTTTGTCTATGCAAAGATATACTCCTGTTGCTGTCACCTTAAACCTGTCTTCTCCACCTATGGATTTATTTTATCTCCATGTTTCATCTAGTCATTATCAGTGTATGAGTTCTGCAGAATGGAGACTGCTTTTTTTTAACGGCAAATCTGGATGCAACCCTGAGAGCTGAATAGGACCGCTGGTTGTTCTTGTGATACATGCAAAAAGAAGAAAAACACAACATGCTTTCTCAAGGTTAAGCTATAAATTTCAATAGACATAATCTGCACATATAGGTAGGGATGTTTTAGAATCTAATGATTTTACAAGACACAGAGATGACTGTGGGAAACCCAGCTGCCATCTCCTGTTTCCATGCAGAAGCACTGCCACTATTACTAGCATGATCACATTTCTATCTCCTCAGGGAAGCACATGGTATTAATGGTATGGGAAGGCAATAGGAAATATAGCAGCAAAGTTTTTTTCCGTGGTTGTGAATGCATCAGACTTTGAGAACTCTGTGGGTTTAGGGACAATACTACTGCCTCCCTCCCAGGCCTGCACCAGGAGCAATCCACTTCTTGTTGGTTTGGGCAGCCCTGTTGTGTTGCAAAGTTTGAGCTCTAGGGAGGACAATGCCTCCATGACAGTACCCAAGAAGAAAGGGATGCCCATGTTAGGTCCTGTCTGCCCCACCTTGTGCATTCTGTGAAGCAGCAGGTCTGCTACCTGTTGCAGATTTGTAAGGGTTTCTGTTTATCTGCAGTGGATTTTTTGTTGGTCTTATTGGTCACTTACAGACCACTTTTGAGTAACATTGATGTGAAATGCTACCTCTAAAATTGTTTCATTTTTTGCTAATGATATCTGCAAGGGAAACTGATTAGAACAGTATGTGGATACCTAGGACTTTTATATTGTACCACAGCATGAACTTCACATTAAAGGGGTGATAACTGAAGTGCCTATTTTCCTTAGTCATCCACTTAAGAACGTAAAATTCAACAGGCACTGTGGTTTAATGTTAAGTGTAATGAATACAAATGGGGTGATGCTTTTAGTTCATTTTCTAATAGGCTTTCTTACCAGGTATGTGTCAAGAATAGATGAGATCAGTGCACACCAACATCCAGACAGTTAAAGTGAAGCTGATATGAATCCTGCTTGTCAAGGAAGCCATACAAGGTTCATACCAAAGCATAGAAAAGTTACATTGGCTCCATAAAGTGCTATTAAATAAAATAATATCTTATTTCTATTAGGTGGAAGATATGGCTTTATGGACTAACTAGCAACTCTGCCTAAGCCAAAAATAGGACTGACTGAGGAAAACAATGTTCATGGTTTTTTCACTTAGGGGGAGCAAAAATGAAGAAAAGGATAAGAAAGTGGTCCAGATAAGTACAAGCCACTTGGAGAAAAATGGTGGGTTTTTTCATTTTTAAGTTTTTTTTTCCACTTTTTTTCCTCTTTCTCTTTCCCACCCCCACCCCAGAAACTTGCTCATAATGAGATTGCTCAGATACTTTTCGAATAAAGTATTTTTACTTATCAATTTTGATAAAACATTTCAAAGAAGTGGATTTAAAACCAACAGTTTTAGTCTTATCTACTCTCCTGCTTTGCTACAAAGCTTTCCTCTTAACTTGTGGGAACAGGTAGCAAAGTCTGCTAATGACAGAAAATTATTGAGAATAGTTGAATGTAAATCTGGCTGCAAATAGTTGCGTAAGGATCAAACAGTACTGAATGAAGAGGCAATCAAATGATGAGGTGACAAAATTGTGGACGCAATTACTTCCACATGAAGTAATAAGGAAAAATAGTGCTAACAATATATGCACAATAGGAGACTCTAAATTAGTTCTAATTACAGATTAGAAAGGAGTTCTGTGAGTCATTGCAGATCTCTGAAAATGTCAGCAATGGTCAGAAAAAAAACTTGTAGAAATGTATGCAGAATAATGACAAGTATGATTAGCTACTTTAGGAAAGACTAAATAGATTAGGACTTTTTGTTTAGACAAGGACAACTGAGGAAAGGAAGCAATACATTAATGGCTGCTTTAAAAAAAAAAAAAAAACCAAACATTTTTCATCTGATGCAAAATTGAATTCTGGAACTTATTACCGCAGATGACACAAAGGACATTAAGTATAAGTAGGTGGAGGCAGCGCAAGATGAGTAGAAAGATCTATTCATCCGTCCATTAAAATACTGTGATCCATAAGCAATGTCCAGTAAAATATTCTAACCTGCTACCTGTCAAAGGCTGAAAGAGTCTATCAGGGGAGGGATCATCCTATTAATTCTCTCTCTCTCTCTTTCTCTTTTTTTTTTTTGTTTGGTTGTTTGGGGTTTTTTTGTAATTCTTTTCTTAGATGTCTGTTATTGACCACTGACATCAGAGATATGATGGTTGGCTAGGTGGACCCCTTGTTTTGACCCAGCATGTCTGTTCTTATCCTACTGAGATTTTTGTGTATTTCATTCTGGATTTCTAAACATTTATAAAGCTCAAAAATTATTGCTGGTTTACCATTGCTAGCAAATGTTGTACAAAATGTTGTAGATCCTGCTGGGGGAGAAGCATTTTATACAGACAAGTGTGTTTTACTAGCACACTTTATATCAAGCATGTCTTCATCTACCTTGAATGAAATCAGCTAAACGTGTAAAATATGTTCTCTCTACACCACTTCATCTTTAACTGCCTCTGCTATGCCTACAAAAAGACTTAAGTTTAGATTAACTCTCGGTATCTGCTATTTTTTGTTCAAACGTTTCTGCTCAGGCTAGTTTCATAATCACTCTAATGTATAAATATGTATGTATGCACTTTGTACATAATGTGTTTGTATGTGTATAAATGTGTATGTGTATTTATGTAATATATGAATGTATGTAAGTAAAATAGATTGGGTTTTACTGTAAGTGAAATATCTCTTTAATTGATAGGTATGGGAGGAAAAAAACCCCTGATATCATGGTTAGTCAAAATAAAACCATAACAGTGCTAAAGAACAACCCTTGGTTTGGATGGTGATATTGAAGAAATGGAAAATACTTTGATAATATTTTCATGAAGTTACAAAAATGCTATGTCCTCCCTCTGACCTAGCAGGAAGTGAGCAACCACTTAATGTTTCCAAGGCATGAAGACAATTCCTATCTTCTGACTTCTAGTTACTCTGCAATTTTTCTTCTACATAGCTATAATGGATTGATCAGTTTCATTGCTGGTTCATACACTATGTATATCACAAATGATAAAACCTTTATGCCTGGTTTTCAACACATCCTGTTGAATTTTCAATGAAATAACAAAATATCCTCAGAAAATTAGACTCATGGTTATGAATAAGAATAAAACTGAGCTATAACTTCATATTTAATGCTAAAAAATAAATCCAGGTGCCCTTCATTGCATTATTTTCCAGGTTAAACTTGCTGATAATTTGCATTCAAGATTTATAAAACTCCTTCTCTAAAGAGCTCAAAAAACAATGCAGAAATCCTGTGGATTCATCATAGCTCATCACAGCTCCTCTGTGGAATCTGAAACATGGTTTGACTCTAATATTTGCTGTTAACATTTCAAATGTAGCGTTTGGGAAACATCCAAACTAGTTTTATATTCTAGTACACAGTGCACTTGCCTCTGAGACTTTTAGCATCCTAGAAATATCACCCTCTTCAATAGCAGTTCTTTGAAATTTCACAGAATGCAATATTCAGAATGCTAATGCACTAATATTGTAGCTTTTCAGGAAGTGCTTTCTTTTTAAAGTGATATTTCTGGAACTCCTACAGTATTTTATTGCAGTAGATTGCAGGTTAAGACTATGAAAGGAGGAGGGGAGTACCATATAGAGAGATAACATTTCACTAATAAGCAAAATACTACAATATCTTTTCCCAAAAAACTTTACCACAGGTGCATTTTCTGTAAGAGAATATATACTTCCAAATTAAAACCATACCATTTTCTTGCATCCATAAAATTATGCTTGTTAGTCTTGGCATTTATAATCTTAAAGAAAATATGCTTCTCAGAAATACTGTAGAGTAGCTAGTGGTTCTGGAAAAAGTAAAACATCAAGGGAACTTTCAACTTAATATATATTGGCACCTCATGACATTTTAGTCAGTACTGCTTATTCAAGGAGGTAAGGATATTTTGAAAGACCATTTAGCAAAAATCAGTCTGGTGGTGGATTTATAAACACAGTACATTATAACTGTCTGACAGAAAGATAAAAATAATATCCCATTTGCCATCAAAGCTGCTCCAAGAAACAGAAAAGGAACAAGTCTGTCTGGGCATGGTCAGTTTAAATTTGACAAATTCTCAGAGCTCATCAGGTTGCCAAATGACATTGAGAAAGAACAGATATCCCCCCCTTCCTATCCCTCCTTTCCTTTCTTTTTTCCTTAACATATTGGACCTTTTCCATCAGTCAATTACACTGCAAAACATTGCTGTCATTGGCAATGCTCTCAAAGGGAAGGATTAAACAATTTGGGTTCAGAAGCACATTGCACTGTAAAAATCATAATTCCATGAAGTACTGTGCCTTTCAATATTTAGGGTGTTCAGAGACCACTGGTGATTGAGCTTAATTATTTCATTCACTAATAAGTGTATATGGAGTCAGAACTAACTGGATAGACATCTGTTGCACCATCAGTTTGGATTTCTTTTCACATATGAAATAGTTCAGGGGAAATAAAACTAATGCTTGTCGGGATCTAAAAGCTCAGACACCTACAAATAGGCTCTGTCTTCTCTTTATAGGCTAAGTTTATCTAATGTGTCATTTTTTACTTTCTATACTTTTCCTCATGCACTTTGATTGCCATGGAGATGACAAAACTATCAGCCGGAATGAAGAATTAGCATTAACATTTTACCAGGTATTGAATTACTAGTTAGTAAATCAAAATGTATTTTCATTAGCAGAGATATTTCACCAAAATATTGTAATTTAGAGAAAAGCCCAATGTTCATGTGATGTTTATTTTTTCAATTCCTTTTTCCTGGAAAACAAGATAAATTTTATCAGTTCATTTTAATTTGTTTTGTAAGTATCCTCTTCCCACTGCTTTCACAGAAATAGGTAAAAAAATAATTTGAAAACACATTTGGAGTTGAGACAAATGTGGTAACAGATTTTGCTAGATTTTTATTTTTTTTAAGGTTTTAGAAAACTATAACTAGCAGCTCCATGTAATAGTATTAGAAATTTCAGTTGAGTTACATTTTCACAGACATTTTCACACAACTGATTTTATGCCTTGTGTTAATCATGTATTTTACAACAGTGTTCCAGAACTCTCATTCAGAAGCACCCTCAAAGTTTCAGTTCATGATTTTTAATCACAAGGACTGAAAGACACAAAGAACTTAGGACAGAGTTGAAACCTGGGAGGATCCATAAGTTCAGAGCAAACTTTCAAGAGAGAGACAGTTTCCTCTGGTTGTGCCTAGAATTCCTCTCCCAGCAGTGGACTGATTATGCCTTGCAGAAGAAGAGTGTCTCTTTATATTGTCAGGTCCATGAGAAATGGACATGCTGAAATCCAACAGCATTTCAAAACCAGGAAAAAAAAAGAAAAAAAAGAAAAAAGAAGGAAGAGCCTCTGTCAGCCTTCACATCCAATATTTCCACTACTTTTGCTTTTCTTTTATCATGTATTTCATAATTAGGTTATTTATATTTATTTTCTGGATTTTTTTAAGAAATAAATGTGAAGGGGTAATGGGAATAGCTGCCAACAATTGAAAATCCAGGCTACAATGCACTAGTCTCTACCTAGAATGGTAACACCAAGTGAATCACATCTCCATTTTGCCTTGATAACATAAGAAACAGGTCCCTGTACTGAAAGAAGCTTTACAAACTATGGACAAGCCAAATAAGAAAATAGAGAAAGGATGTGAAGGGGGTCACTGAAATGACTTCTATGTTGAGTAGTACAAATCTTATAGGTAATGGCATCCTTTGAGAAATCTAAGTATTACTTTTTACTTATCTATATTATGTTGTGTGGTTGGGGTTTTTTTGTTTGTTTTGGTCTGGTTGGTTGGTTGGTTTGTTTTGGGTTTTTTCCTTACAAGGAAGCAAAACACCTTTTTGAACTGCTCATTCACTGATTTTCAGAGCCTCTCTTTTCTGGATGGTTAATCCAAGATGATTCAGCATCTCTCTTGGGAAGTTTGATGTGGCAGCTTCTCCTAAAATTTTCTCTTGTATGAAAAAGGATAAAGAAGATAAATGGGGAGAGGTTTGGTAAGACAAAATTGGTACGAGTTTTTCACCATAACTTGTAGATTACTGCTAACTTTTGCCTTAAATAACTCAGAAGGGCAAAGATTTGAAATAAGTGGCAGCTTTTTTTTTTAACCAGAGCAGCTGATCTAATTAGAAAAAATACAGTGCTTCTTGGCCACATAATCCCTTGTTCAGGGAATCAGACAAATATAATAGGCAATGGAACAAAAAAGATAATGGAATCTCAACCACTAAAGGATAGTCAGAAAGCATAGTTTGTACTTGACTGCAGAATGTTATTACAATAAATCAGGATCAATGTCCCATGAGATGTGATCTTCATTTAAAATAATTTTTCTCATGGCGTGCCTGTGCTATTACACTGAGTATGCTGCCTTTCTAAGCTATGTTGGTCTGGAGACCTACAGTCGTATATGCCGAAAAGCAGTAGGAAGGCAAGATCACGATCAATGTTACAGTGCAGTTACATTTCTGAAGATGCATTTCTTTTATTTTAATTTGCCCAGCAGTTTGATTCCACTCCTTCAGGTTTTAGTAATTTTTATTCTAGTATTGCCACTTACTAAAAGGTTCTTTCCTCTGATCTATTTTAGGACATAGCTGAAAAGATTGGGTCGAACTAATTCCTGAGGCAGCTCCATTAATTTCAAGGGAGAAAAATTGCAAGCGAGTTTGTCTAATGAAGATTTGTTTAACATCAATGAATGAAACCAAAATATTTCCACATTTAAAGGTGCTGTTATCTTTGAAAAAGTATTCTGAATGGCATAGAAGAATCATAATATATTTGGAAGAAGAAACACATAAAAGTAACATACGCACGCATCCCTTCCAATGCCCCTATATTCTTTAATTTTTACTTACATTAAGTGGCGTCACACTTTAGGATTAGTGCTGTAGGTTGTACCTATGTTACTCATGAATCAGGGTAAGAGCATGGCCCATGAGCACTGGACCACAAGCTTCTCTACTGTTTAATTCTTCCTTGTTTTTTGTCTGTTTTGGCCTGTGCCATCCGGGCATGGTATGGGAGAGGGCATGCTCAGGCATTGTCCACCACAGTCTGTGTGGGCAAGACCACCCCACTCTGAGAGGAGAAGAGAGGCTGCCTTCAGGACCAGAAGCAAGGCGCCCTGGTCCGTTTTACATATTAGTACACACGTGACCTTTGTGACCACTGAGAATCATGCTGGGGAGAAGCCTGGTCATCATTGGCAAAGGGTAGTTTAGTGCTGTCATGATGTTAAATAAGCCTAAATTTAAAGTTGAATGAAGTTAGAATTTTACTCTGGATGAGATTTGGTGCAGGAATGTCCACAAATATTTCCCCTCAGTCATCAGGTAGACTGTCCCATAGCACCTCTTGCCAACTGCAGCGGTGGAAAGAGCTGGCTCCCAGGACTCAGTAGATAAATGAAATTTCATGCTGCATTTGTGAAACTAGAAACATTATAAAGAGAATATCTAAAGAAGATCTTGGGATGTCTTCTTGTTAGTTTGATAAACCTTTCATTCCTTTCAATAAGGATGTTCATTGAATGCTACCTACTGCTTTTTGCCATTTGTAATTGAGGCTGAGGGGCTTTTTGGATATGCAGATCCTTTCAGCAGCATTTTTTATCACAGTGTTTTACTGTATGGTTTCCTTGTGTGCCTGTTTATTTACATTTTGCATGTTTTTCCCATTCCTTTTACTCTTTCTTGTTGGAGATAGATTTTTTAAAAATTATTATTTATTTTTCATAGAAAGGTTTGGGTTGGAATGGACCTTTAGAGATCATCTAGTCCCAACCCCCTGCTGTGGACCTCCCAATTATTGTTAACGATTATACTTAGGACAGGGTGCCAGAACTAGAGACCTGAAACACAGAATATGATACAATGTAAAATGTTTGCTCTTCTGTATTTTAAATTTTTTTTGTAAAATTTTTCTAAAAGAGATATGTACTGTCATGTTTCTACACTAGATTCTTATAATAAAAAACATGTATATGAAACTGTCATATGAACTAGTTACAGAAAAATGAACCCTTGCATGACTTCAGCAGACTCAGACAAAAGAACATTTTCTTATTTTCATTTTCATTTTTATTTTTCAACACTGGAAGTAGCTGTAATAATTTGGAATATATTTCAATAGGATATTCTGATTGCTGTGAAATTCTGCTATAAGCAAAAACCATACCTAAAACTATTAAAAAAAATAAATATTCTCTCATGTTCACTGATGGGGGTTGTGAAAACTCACTTAGGCTTTCCAGTTTACCTTCTTTTTCCTTTCTCTTACAGAATTTTAATCGGCTAATAGCAAAGGTTTAGCTCACAGTTATTTATTTGGCTTTCTAAGAGTGATTGCCCTTTGTCTAAAAAGGAATCTTAATTGATGATAGAATACATACCTACAATATATTCTCAGTCTGTTCACACATAACTGTGTATGTCCTAGAGAAATGTAAATGACAGAACCTCTGTTTCAGTGAAGTAATTACTGTTTTCACAGACACTGGTAAATGTAAAACTCTGTATAAATGATACTAGTTATTGCTACTGTTATTTGCTTCCAAAGCACTCTAAATTGTCTGATCATATGGTAACGGTCCTTAGGTACTAGAAAGAAACTTGTACTATGTGTTCAGATCAAGAAGCAAAAATTCCTTTTGTCTCTCTATTGACTATCCTTAAATTCAGACATGCAATAGTAGATATTTGCTGATTGCTTACATGTTGGCTAAAGGGGGAAAATGGGCAGGAACATGGATGGAATTAAGATTCTACTTCCTGGCTGATATAACTGAGCTGGTTTTGATCAGTAAATCCTGGTCTTCACTTGAAAAGAAATGAGAGGAGAAAAAAAGTGTGTCTCAGAAAAGTACCTTCCTCTTTCATTTGATCTGCTACTTAGATTGTTCATGAACTTTTCCTAAGAAATTTTGCTTTGCTGTTTCAAAAAAATGTAAGCTTTGGTGAATGCCCTTTATCTTTTCTCCTATCTTCTGTACAACTTTATAGATATTTTGATCATCTAATAATTTGTCCAAATTGGTTATCTAGTGGTGAGTGGAAACGCAGATAGGTAATGTTCTTCAGGATTATATTTCTACTGTACTGATTGAAACAAATGAATCCTCTCAGATCTGGTGAATGAGGTGCAAAGCTTTATTAAAAATAACTGCTTGTCACTGTGTACCAAAAGGCTTTCCCTGTCTCTGTTCTGTTATGTCATTACCTCTAATTTTGTGACATTGATCTCGGAGGTGCATGGCCCTTTTCATAGAATCATAGAATCACAGGTTGGAAAAGACCCTTAAGATCATCGAGTCCAACTGCAAACCTAACGCTGCCAAGTCCACCACTAAACCATGTCCCTAATTTTCACTCCTTTTGTCCCATTGCCCTTCCATGAGAGGCATACCTTCTAGGACTATTGTCATTGACTTGTGCACTACTGTCATGTATACAAAACAATGACCTCAAAGCTGCCATTGAAGTTGCAGTTCTATGGAAGTAAAACTAGCAATGGCAATACTTTCATAATAAAATATGTTTAATCTTCTCATCTTCAACATCATCTATGAATTTATATTTTAAGTGCCTCACTGGAGAAAGTATTACAGTAGTTTTATATTGGTAGCACTGGCAACATCTCTCTCTCCTTTTAATAATAAAGATGGTTAAAGTTAGGTGTAACAACTGTTATAGAAATTCTGTAAAATGTAATCAGATTTGACACAAAACTCTATTGCTTTACTGCAGAAAATGAAACTATAGATATGATGGTTTCAGCATGATCGTGACATGGAACTTTATACCTCTATCTCACCCCAAATAAAAAGCTGTCAATTATTTTCCTGTGTCTGGGTGAGTCTCAGACACAGATGAGAGCAAGCTGGCTAAGTCTTATACAATTCAGACTTAAATGATTATTGTGGGATGTGGAAAGCAACAGGAGGCTTTGGATGAGGTTATATCATCTCCTCTGCTTTGAGTGTATGTGCCTGTTTTTTGTTCATAAAGTTCTCAACATAGGGTTCTGATTAGATTTGCAGTTGCTTCTAGAAGATCAAACAGTACAATAGTACTAAGCCTTCTTGCTCCACCTGCATCTGGTTAAGAGCCTGTGTGATTTCCTCTCTGAGCAGAGTCTTCCTCCGGTGACTTATAATTTTATTACCTTCATGGTGGAGTATAACAAAAAATAGAAGAACACCTTAAAGTCATGCTGACGATATAAGTGACAGAATACAGTTGCCCATTTGATAGAAAGGAACAATTTATGGTGAGCAGTGATGTTTGCATGTAGAGATATATATTGATGGCCATTTGGCTTCTTTGTGGAATTCTGAGGTCCGTTTTGACTCAAAAAAAATGTCCAGGTAACCTGGTAACAATCCACGTGGGACACATTCTCTCACAGTTCAATGTGCAACCAAATGAAAGACAGAAGTATAGTCTGGAGTTCAAGGATATTTGTCCCTGGATTGCCCCTAAATAATCTGAATTGTTCTTTTCAGTTTTGCAATAATAAAGATCGCAACATAATCTAATGCACTTGTACTGATTTTGGTTGGGATAGAGTTATTTTTTTCCTAGGAGCTCATATGGTGTTATGTTTTGGATTTGTGATGAAAACAGTGTTGATAACACAGGGATGTTTTAGCTGTTGCTGAGCAGTGCTTGCACAGAGTCAAGGCCTTTTCTGCTCCTCACCCCACCCCACCAGCGAGCAGGCTGGGGGTGCACAAGAAGTTGGGAGGGGACACAGGTGGGACAGCTGACCCCAGCTGACCAAAGGGATATTCCATACCAGATGACGTCATGCTCAGCATATAAATCTGGGGGAAGAAGGAGGAAAGGGGGGACGTTTGGAGTGATGGTGTTTGTCTCCCAAGTAGCCGTCACGTGTGATGGAGCCCTGCTTTCCTGGAGATGGCTGAACACCTGCCTGCCGATGGGAAGCAGTGAATGAATTCCTTGTTTTGCTTTGCTTGCATCTGCAGATTTTGCTTTCCTTATTAAACTGTCTTTATCTCAACCCATGAGTTTTCTCACTTTTACCCTTCCAGTTCTCTTCCCATCCCACTGCAGGGGAATAAGTGAGCAGCTCTGTGGGGCTGAGCTGCTGGCTGGGGTTAAACCATTACAGCACTCTATGTATGATAGTAAATGTGTCACTTCCCTGGCTTCTTACATATATTCACACTGTATTTTTTTTAACTGGTAGTACCTTATACACAACTAAAAAAATACTAATAATAAATAAAGCAGAATACAATAAGGTCTCTTATTTGTAATTTCATTTGCTTTTAGCTCTGAGTAAAACCATGCTAAGTTCCCACATTATTAATGTCTTCCTCTAGTTCTGTTTGTCTGTGTTTAAGATTTGTTTAGTATTGGAAAATGATAGATTTCTTAACAAGACCTATACATCTGATGTCAACAGATTAATCTACCCTTGAGTCAGGGGGACAAGGGGATGTAAAAACAGAGGTAGGTCCATCAAATTGTCCAAAACACTGGCAAATTTAGCAAATTTAGCCAAATTTAGCCCCTAACATTGTGAGTTTTACATTATATAATTACAGGCTTAAGAAAATAGAAGATCCTTAAAGTAGAGTTGATTGAATTCAGAAATGTGCCTTAGGAGATCTCCCTAAACCCTTGCATACAGAATAGTGCTCCTTTTATACTTACTCTCTGCACTCATAGATCTTGATTTTGTTTCTATGGAGTTGCCCAGTCTTAAAAAAGTAATATGTCTACTTTTGTGTAGTTTGAAGTCCAGTGACTGTGGTATGCCACAGCGGGCTGTGGTTTGGAATCACTTTTGGCTAAGGGTTAGCTAAAATATAAATCTAGATTTTCCCCAGTAGTGTTTTAATCATTTGGTCTCTGTACCATAGGTAAACTATGGTTCTATCTACTCCTTTGTCCATTTCTAAATGATAAAGCCTGTTCCATCTGCAGTCATAGAATCATAGAATCATTAAGGTTGGAAAAGACCTCTAAGATCATCGAGTCCAACTGCCATGGACTCAGTCTTGGAGCATCCCAGCACCTGTAGCTTGCTGTGCACCCATCAAACTGGGTTCCCTTTGAAAATTATGTTACCCCAAATGCTTACTCTGTGTCATTCTTCATTCATTATATTGGAGCCAAGTATGGATCTTCTATACCTGAGACAATTCAGCAATGAAACTGCAGGCACACAGAGAAATTTCAAGCACCTGGAAATATCCAAAGTGAGGGCAACCTGTGCCTTATGTCTCGGTCTTCTTTTGGATATAGCCTTAGATAATTTGTATTTACTTTGTTCACCAGTTCAATACAATTTTAAGCCCATCACATTTTGAGTTGTTAGCTTCAGTTCTGTATTCTTCTCATTAACAGGTATGAAGTTAAGATTGTCTTGGGATGATATAATTTCTTCTTTTTTAATGGATTACTTAAGATTCTTCAGTAAGTTTCATTGTTTATTTTTATTGACAATTTCTTACAGAAAGCTAAACCAAACTTTTCTGCTTAGTAGAGCATAAAATTTGGTCATTCTGCCATTTTCCCACTGGTTATCAGATGTGCAGTCACTGAATCAGTTTGAGGAAGCTACCTTAGCACTGAAAATTATGAGCTGGGACAAAGAAAATTAATCATTGAAGGGTTTTGTGAGAATTGCATTTGATAACAGAGTACTTTTGGACACATCCAGGAAGTTTTGACTAACTAAGCAGCAATATAGTCTTTATAGGAGGCATCAGAAGCTAGCCACCCAAACCAGTAATAAATGCAGTAGTTTTGGTTTTTTTTTTTTCCTTCAGGGAACAGACACCTGAGAACTGGCTGCTGAATTGTTTGATTAAAAGAATAATCATCATCATGTGTCAAGTACTGGAAATAAGAAATGTGTTGCAGCTGGGAATATGAGTCTTTGTGAATTCACACAAGTATTGCTGCTTAGACAGAGGGTTTTCTTTAGGTTGGTTAGAAAATGTTTTTATGTTCATAATTTCTTGGCAAGCAGTTCAATTGCAATTGTGGCCAAGTGGGTGGTCTCAGGTGAGTTTAAACTGGTCAGCCTTCAAGCAACGCTTTAATATTCTGACCTTCTCACTGGGAAAATTCCATTTAGAGGCCCTATAGGAAATTGCTTTCCACAAATGATGTATTGGGGAAAGAAGAAAACTCCTCTCTCAGATGCTGGTCAATTAGTAAGACTAGAATTACTCAGGTTACCTCAATAGTCCTAAACTTCATCCATGTATGCTACACTGAAATATTTAGGGTCATTTACATAACAGAATTTTTAATTATCTTCTTCCTGTGATCTGTCTGTCTAGCATAGCTGCAGAACAGAAATCGCAGTCATCTCCTTAATTCCTTCCACAGTGGATTGATAGCAGTCAAAAACATCACATCCTTTACATCTTGCTAGCATAGGCAAGTTTGTTTCTTAGACTCGTCAGATAGTTATGCTTTCATATGAAAAAGGTCAATCTTAAATTATTTTAGGGAGCATAAGTTTCAAACGAACTAAAGCAACATTATCTACACACTTGAGCTACTTCAGATGTGTAACCAGCTGCCTGGCTACACAGACATTATGGATTCTTCCACACTAAATCATAGTATCAAGCACAGAATCTAGTTCTTGACGATAGCCAGTGAATTTGTGACCTCCCTGGAATAGTTGGAGCTGTAAACCATTGAATGGATAAATGATGCATAACTGTAGTTTCTTCATCTGTGACAGATGCAGTAATGGCCTGGGCATATTTTTCAGGTAATTTAAGTGAAAACTTTGCCCATTCTTCTCATCCCAGAAGTCTTACTTTTTGGACTTCTGTGCTAGAAGTAGCATGTACGGTCTGCTTTTAAAAAAAACTTAAAAAGATTGTAATAGCTGTAATGGACATAACAAAAAGTATAAAACTCACCCTTATTTCTCTTCATGGTAATATTAAGATCATTCTTATTTTCAGTTTTTCTTAGCATGTTATGCATATTAGTTATATTAGATCATGAGCCTAAAATTCCTTTAGAAATTTCTCTAGGAGAATTCCTCTTTTGCAAAGTTTACAGTGTTAACAATGTTTTGAGTTTGTCTATGTTTTCACAGTTAATTTATATGACAGACTTATAAAGCCTTTTATCTATGGCTGAAATATCTTCTGCTACTGTGAAAAGAGTTAGTTGCATTGCCAAGTTTGGAATTAGGAGTTGAGCAGAGAGTTTTCAGTTTTCATCAGTTATTGCCTTTGAGTTATTTGTTTTCATATTGCATTTCTCTTGAAATTATCAGTACTTCAAAATTATTTGCCAGCTCGTTTTGTAGAGTACTGTAGCCTACATTTTTTTTTTTTTAATTTTTAAACATTAAATTAAAGAGGTTTTATAGATTGAAGAGGTTAAATTTCTCTAGGCAACCTACAAGGTTTTCCTGGTTGCCAGATGGAAATTCATGCCTGCTTGCTACCTGATTCTATAAAGGGGCAAGGTCTTGATGTGCAACAGATTCTTCCACGCACCTAGGGAAAGGAAACCCAGGGAAGGGATCTGGACAGATCTAGACAAAGTCTTGGCTGTCATGGTACCCTGATTCAATGGCCTTAATCCTTGCAGCTAGGTTTGACATAAGTACATTATAATATTTGCTTTAAAATTAACTATTATCTGTTACTGACCTTGTTATTGTATTTGGTACAGAGTATAAGGACAAAAGGTAGGTAAAATTTAGTTTAACTTTAAATGTCTGTTGACATTAAAGCCTATCACACAGGGACTTTTCTATAGGCAGGGGATACCAACAGGAACTTTTGTTGTATAACCCCGTGACGTTTTCCCTCCCTTGGCTGTGTGTAGAGACTAGCTTGGGTGGTGATGTTTATAACATAGCCAAAGGGATCCTACCTACCCAACAATTTAAAACTATTCTACATTTTAAAATGTAGGTTTTCTGCAAATCAGTCTATTCCAATCAAATTAAATGTTTCAATATATAACTTTATGTATATTTTAAATATTTTTTTCAATATGCATGTTTATTTGTACTTTTAAAAAGAAAAAAGTAAACTTATCGTAAGAAATGGATACCTAATAGTAGAGAATGCTAGAGTACTAGAAATACTAGCATAGCATCATCTGCTACTGTCTGTATTCAGGTAATGCCTAGGGATCCAAATAATGAATTGTGACCCTTCTCTGCTAAGAGGTGTGAAGCAGAACTAAAGTATTTTATTGCCCCAGTTCAGATTACAGTCTATGTACTGAATGTAGGATGCAAACAGAGCACTGCAAAGGAGTCGAGACAAACATTGCTCAGCAATATAGGCTATGTTTTAGTGCACCAATTGCTTAGGGGCTTTAGTTTCTTTAATAACAGTTTTAGGAAGAGAATTGAGGGTGGATTACAAGATAGCTCTAGGGGGCTTTTAAAGGGAATCCTCCCAGGCATGAAAGGCAGTATGAGAGTAAGCCTGAAATTGCTTGCTGCAAATTGTAACAAGAGGGATGAAGGTAGGCAGACTGGGGCTCATAGAAAACAGAAGCGTAGGTACATAGTGTGAGGATTGGCCATTATGGTACCTGTTAAGAAAGACAAATAGTGTATATTTGATGAGATAGATAGAAAAATCAGTGGAAGGACATAAAGCGAGGAGAAGTGAGCTAGGAAAATATTCCTTACAGTAGCATTCTGAATAGATTCAAGTGAGACAGGATCATCTCTCAAGGCTGAAAAGTAAGACTTTCTAATATGCAAGATGTAATATGATGAGGATCTAGGGAGAAATTTAACTGAATAGACAGAGAGGAGTATGGTATCTTACAGCTGTTATGCAGAATGAATCAACAAAAATTAGATGTAGCTGGGCTATGAGGCTCTGAAGAGCAGGCTGAGTCAAAGACGACACCTAGGTTATAGTCCTTGCTCTTATATGGAGCCTGATAGGTTCATTAACATTAAATTTGTGGTTCGTCATGATTTTTAGAGTAATAGCATAAGAATATTTCAGTAGAACAAAAAAAGGACAAATGTCTTTTTCAAAGTAGAGAGGGAAAATTGCCTGCAAGTGTGGAGGGAGTAAGGGAAAACCTCCTAAACTACCTGCCCTAAGTAACATATATAATCAGCTTCCATCGTTTGTGACAATGGAGTTCTGGGACAACCTAGGTAAAGGAACAACATAAATAATAATGCAACTTCACAAGCTCAGCTCAACAGTACAGGGCCGGATTGGAGATCTTTGCTCTCTGTCATGTTCACTTCCAGGAACATTTATTAACTCAGTGCTGACAGTATGCCTACCCATCCCAAGCTAGGAAGTAGCTTACCTGTTCTCAAGCACCATTTCACCTGGGTTAATAAGTCTCCTAGATCCTGAAATACACAACAACATCATACAGAAACTTCTGTGCTTGCTTTTTGCTCAGACAGTTTGGAAATGCCTATGCCATAACATTGTCAATATATGTTACTTTGCTGGAGGGCTAATTGAAAATTTTCATCTGTGAGGGTAAGACAATTCTAACTGTGGGCCAAAATGAATACAGTTATTTTTAGATATGAACAAACTACCCTTTCTTTTTTTTTTTAATGATTTTCCATCATAGTTTCATTTCTTACTTTTTATTAACTGTGAAAGTTCCTGTTTATTTTTGTTATCTATGTGTCTTATTCCTCATTAATTTGGGTTATCTCACTAACCATGTATCTTTATTTTTGGAGCCATGAATCCTCTTTCTCAGTATGCAGAAATTAAAAAGGAATACTTTTTTGATATAAATCTAGTAGTGTCTACAGCTACTTTACAGACTCGGAAACTGTAAAACTCTGTGTTGTTGTTTGGGATTACATCTCCCTTTATCCCTTAATATTACATTAAATAACCTCAATTAAATTAGAAGATAAAATGTCTGGTATTTTATTTATTTATTTACTCATAGAACTTTTCTAGGGAACAAATACCTAGCTATAACTCTGAAAGAATAGGTCCATACCACGTACCAGGTACAGATCCTTGGTCAAAAGGAGATTTTGAGTCAATAAGGTAATTCTCATCAGTAGATACCATTCAATGGGCAAGTGACTTTGACTTTACATAGCCTTTTTGTAAAAAAAAAAACAAACAAACAAACAAAAAATCCCCAGCCAAGCAATAACAAGCATAATACACAGTAACTGAAATCCATTAACTGGTTTGATTTATTCACTTTGACTGGTAAAGTGCACAGTTCTGTGTCCACAATATGATTCCAGATATTTACTTCTTGATTTGTTTTGCTATCAAATTATTTTCCCTACTGCTTTGTGTTAGAAACCAGGATACAAAGGCTCACATATAAAAAAAAGTTTGCAATCAAGTCAACCAAAACATAGTAAAATAGTAATTAAAAATAAAACCCCTTCCAGATACATTAGGACCAGTGTGTATTGGTTTGTATTGTCTATTCACTGCTTATTTAAAATATTCTCACAACGCTGCTTGCACTTACTCCTGAAAATAATGAACTGTTACATGCATTTTACACATTGGTCCTCCCATGAGTGCTTTTAGCAAGCTCTACCTTTTGAGCAGCCTGTATAGCTTTAATGGAGATTGAGGCAGTGTAGAGAGGAAAACTACAGAAAAAGGTTACACGTTAGAAAAAAGGGCTGTGATTAACTAGCTTGACATTCACTACCACTTTGGTACAAGGTGGGAAAAAAAATGTTTGCTGTGAAATAGCTGCAGCATTTAGAACTGTTTGCATTTGTTTTAAGCTACAAATAAGTACTTATCCATCTTCAATCTTTGTTTTTATCTACTATTTTTATAATTAATACTACAATGCCAAATACAATTCATAACAATTGACTAGTATTTTAAATAGGCAAATAGCTTTATTCTAAACTTCTTTGAGTTAAGAGCATTTCCTTTGGCCTTTTGCATCGCTTTTTTTACTAATCCAAGTCTATATTCACTCAGAATAAACTTTACAAAGGATAACTTCTCATTTTCATATACTGTGGATAGAGAAAATGAGTTATTGATGAATGCAATTCACAAAAGTAATCATACAGTTAAATACTAAGCTAGCTGTTGTGGTATAAACTAATGAGAAGGCTGTGATTTTAAGTCACATGACTTAAGTAGAGTGACATCTAACCTCAGGCTGTAGGGATGAACTGCTCTTTACTGTTGTGAATCTAATTTTGTAATCTAAATTAGCCATATTTATCATCCAACAGTTAAAGAAACTCTGACTGAAATTAAGTCTTTGGCTAGTTTTTAACAGGAAAATTTAGGGGACACTAAGATCTTCCATTGCTGAGAATGTTCATTATCCACCAGTCACCACATTGTTAGAGGATGGAACCTTCTCATTTTACCTGATTAACTCTAGAGACAAAAATATTAACAGAAGAAAGAGCTAAAGCTGGTCTTTCTTTTATCCTAAATGTGTTCCTGTAATCCTAAATAATTTCTCACTTCCTGTTCTTCTCTCTATCTGTCCAATGAATATTTACATATTCAGTACTCATGCTTATACACCCCACACAATTTTAAGATTATCTTCATAGGACATATGAGCATCCTGTAAATTACACTATCCCTCTTACCAGACCTTTTTCCCACCACTTGAAGTGTTATCTTTTCCCTTATTCTTGCTAGGCAAAGAAATTATTTCTTCTTCAGAAACCTGAAAATACATATTTTTTATACAGTGGTGCGTTGACCCTGGCAAGCAGCTAAATATCACACAGCCACTTGTTTGCTCCCCTCTGCTCCAGCGGGACAAGGGAGCGAGCAGGAAGAGTAAAGGTGAGAAAACTCATGGGTCAAGATGAAGACAGTTTAAAAAGTAGAGGCAAGAGGAAGAAAAAATAAAACAAACAAGAGATGCGAAGGCAATCACTCACCACCTCCCACAGGTAGACCGATGCCCAGCTAGTGTCTGAGCAATGGCTACCTCCCTGCAGTTTTTATTGCTGAGTATGATGTTATGTTGCTTGGAATATCCTTTTGGTCAGTTTGGGTCAACTGCTGAGGTTGTGCCCCCTCCCAGCTTTTTTGCACCCTCAGCCTACTCATTGGGGGAAGCGGAATAGGGAAAAAAAAAAACCCCAAAAACCCAAAACCCAACAACCTCGAGGCTGTACAAGCACCAGTGCTCATCAATAGCCAAAACATTGGTGTTATCAACACTGCTTTAGTCAGAAATCCAGAACAGAGTACCATACCAGCTGCTATGAAGAAAATTAACTCCATCCCAGCTAGACCTGGTACAATGGATATAGTTACACACATATTTAGGTTTTATACACTTTTCTACTTTTATACAGCTCTTCTATTAACATTTTGTTTTATATCTAAGTTCAGTCATATTAACTGAACAACAGTGAGAAACACATATTCATGTATTGCCCTTCCTTTTGCCTGCCCTTTCCCCTTTCTTCTTTCCTTTTTCTCTTTCTCTTTTCCCTTCCCTATTCCCCTTTCTCTCACTTTCCTTGCCTTCCCTTCCCATGACACTGTTAGGTTAGGACGAGTGGTATGGCACACACTATACACAACTGGCAATGTGTTATTCCTACCAGTACATTTGCTGCAGAACCTTTACCAAGTTCAAGAGCAGTAGAAAATTTGTCTGTGGGTGGTTAGATGTATTGTGGGAATGTTCTTTTTTTTTCACTGTGCCCTCTCTCTCCTTTGGGAAATAATGTGAAGCAAGTACTGGGAAGATGGGCCATAACAGTGTATTAAAATTTTCACTTTTTCTGTCTATTAGGAAAGTGTAATCCTGGGAGCAATAAAATAATCATAAATAATCATAAAAACATCATCCTGAAGAACTGAGTCTCAGTGTTTAACACTGTTTCTCTAATGGTATTTCACCTATCATTTCTATTCAACTGAAAGCATTTCCTGCGGTAAAACAAACTGTGATACTGATGAACACTGACATTTGCTAACAGTATTAAGTAGTAAAACAAAGGCTGAGAAGATAATAGACCCAACAGGAGGGTACCCACAGATTAGAAGAGAAAGAATACCAACAGCTCTTAATTGTCAGTGCAGCCTACTAATCCTGGATTAAAAAATAAAAGTTTAAATCAGTTTATTATGATTTTCTTTTGAAGTTAGCAGCTCTGGCCAAAAAAAGAACCAGAAGAAGAGTGGCAGAAGTAGCTTGGGAATTGTAGGACAAAGAGAAGAATACAAGTCCGAGGGGTAGGGAACAACAGCAAGAATGACAGCTCAGTTTTAGGAAGTCCTACTTAATATGTTACAGTTTTAAACCCTGGACCATGCTGTAAAAGCAATCACAAATAAACTAAAAATTTTACATTGGAAAAAACATAAAACTCTGAATATATGTAGAAGAAAAAATCATTCCTTTCTAATTTAAATATTGCAGACAATTTTCCTGATCTATGCTGAATCCTTTTTTTTTGGTCTGTTAACAAAAGGTGAGTAGAGGATTTAGTTGAGCTCTGTAATAAATTTGATATCAGCTATTAATGTACATATTACTTTTTTAGGTCTTGGGTTTGTTTTGTATGCATAAATGCATACAAAACCAGCAAAAAATGCCAACATTCTTTGGTAATAATTTAAAGTTAAAAATATGGCTTCTGTATGCCAGTTTATACACAAATTTTATTTTTTGAACAACTAATAGATACTAACTATATTTGAAATAATAGATGTGCTCCAAAAATCTATGTGTGCCTATGTGTGTTTAAGTACAATGGAAACAGAACACATTCGTGTGGAATGGAATATGTTTTTTTTGAAATGTCAATGACTTTTTTTAATGCGCAAGGCTGTATAAAAAAACTTGTGTGTGAAGCTCTTTACAAAACCCTGAAATGAATAATGGAGACATCCAAAAGAAGGTCCTACAGATACAAATATCTGTTTTAGGGAGTCAAAGAAAGCATATTATGGTGTGGTTTAAGTTTGCATTCTTCTTCTGGCTTCTCAAACCCAGCTCTCAATTTTCTCTATTATGATGTTATGCACTAGGGATAAGGTGAATCTCTGTTCAAGGTGGGATACTCTTAAGTTTTATCTTTTTATTATATTATTTTCTAAGCTCTTTTTATAAAAGTATTTAATGTGGTTTTCAGATTGCTACATAAGTAAATAGAAATAAATATGTACATACAAACATTTTCCCTAGTACTTCACCTGCAGGAAGTTTAGCTGTCAACAGTCTGAAAAACTGACAAGTGGAAACATTTTAACCTGAACTGAAGCTCTACTGCTGTAGCAATATTGTGTGAAAATGCGGTGTAGAGGACTAGACTAGATTATGTTGAACTATAGGTATCACAAGGAAGTGTATGTGGGAGAAGGGACACAAAAGAAGAAGCTAGAGATGATAAGCATCAAGAAACAAGGGAGGTGTGCAATTATAAGTGTGAAGACAGGAAGTCTGTGTATGGGATGGAGAGGTGAGAAAAAACCAACTGGAAAGACAAAGGACCAATTGCCCCAGAGCTTGTGGTCCCCAGCTCCCTCCACCACTGGTGGAGAGAGGGGGTGGTGTTGTCTGAGTTAGGCAGACCACTTACTGAACCTACTACTGCCTAATGTGAGATGGCAGCTACTTCTCTCTGTTGACTGTTGGGAGATGATGAGTAATGCACACCTTGGAGTACGGAAAAGTGATGCATAGCCTTTTAACCATAACCAATGAATAGTATGAAATCCAATTTGTCTCTCAGCTTCAGTAGTCCTGGTCACATAGGAGACACGCTAATATGGTATGAGTGCCATAATTTGTGCAGGAAAAAATGGATAGTGATTTTGCCATATATTATTTCAAAATATACTTTCTTCATTATTCATACGATAAATAATCATGGAAGAAGTCAGAAAAATCCTTTTACATAATATGTAAGCCATCAAGCATGACTATTTGAAAGACTTTTACATCAAATATGTTCATCTGAGGTTTTTCTTGAATGTACTCTGAATGTAGATGTTAAGGGGTAATTATTTAATTAAGAATACTACTGGTCTTTTGCAGTGGAAGATAAGAGTGCACTTCTACTCTAATGATCTTGAGTATTTTGAAAAGCAGTATATTACGCTGACTGTTCCATGATTCCAACTTTCTGATCAGTTAAACTTAACAGTCCTTTATATTTAATCAGATGGCACTAGTACAGTATGTTCTTTTCTTTTGTCTTTAATCTTTTGTCTTTTATTTTTTATCTATTTTTTTTCTTTCTGCTAGATGGAGAAAGCAATTGTCTAGTTGCTACAGTATCCCCATTAGGATTGGACTGGGATCCCAGTGTTCTCTTGAAATAATTTACAGTTAAGCCTTCAGGATTCAATGCATTACATACTGGACTTCATAAAGAAATCACGTGCATATGCCCTAACACAGTCTGATTTCTTTGTGAAAATGGATGGACTGGTTGAAGCAAAGCACAATTCCCTCTTACAGCAATGTTTCTCTACATCTCCTTCACCTCATGCCCTGGTCATTCTTTATTGAAAACAAAAACAGTATTTCATAGATGCCAAGCATTTTTATGTAATTAGTAGTGCTCACCACTTCACTATACCATATAATTTGTAATGTTGTCTAAAATGTGTGCTTACAAAAGCAGTGCCCACATATAATTATTAGAGGTATTTACACTCTCAAGTTCTGCTAAGGCACTCAAGAACACAGTTCATACAAACAAAAGGAGTACAAATTGCTGTAGAAGGATTATTATATCAATTTTTTACCTTATTTATGCATTCAGGCTGCAGGGCTGTAACAGAATATTTGTCATTACTTTGCAATTTGTACCTCACACACAGCATCACAATCACAAGGTTTCTGTGATTTCAATTTCCAGTGAAAATCCTATCATTTCCACCACATAAACAAGTCTTTAATGTGTAGCCGATTTTAAGCTCATATGTTGTGAATGTTGATTTGGTCTAATATTTTCTGTTGTTAGATACTTGTGCATTTTGGAAAATTAGTGGAAGTCATTTGGGTTAGGTAAACCACAGCCTTTTTTCCTGTTGTTTTGCTTCTGTTCTCATAGCCAAGGAGCAGTAGTGCACATGTCATTATGGAGCGGGGACAGCTTGAAGAGTTGTGCCATTAAACACTGCATTAAGCAAAGCCTCTTCAGACAGTCCATTCTGAGGAGAGGTCTGCTCCATACAAACAAAGCTCTTGAGATGCACTTTGTTGTGTTCTTACCATTCAGAAAAGCACTATTCTCCTGTGTCTGTGACTCTGTGCACAATATTTCAATTGGTTCCATTTCACTGGTTTTACAGAGAACAATAAAAGAGGCCTCTTGCTCCTGGCCATCCAGCATGAGAATAGACCATGCTGAATCTCTATCATCAAGCGTTGTAAAAGCCTTGTAAAATATTTTATACATTCATACCTTTTACAAGTCATAGACAAACAATCTTGTTCCATAAAACCAAAATTATCTTTTTAATTGCAGTAGTACCGGTCATCTGTTACAAACCTGAACAAAGACTCATAAGAGTTTTTAGGAATTAGTGCACTTAAACTTACATATAAAACAGCAGATAAAAATCTCTGTGATATTTTCTCAAAGTTGTTTGTGTTGCAAGCATGAGCAGCTGCTTTCTGACTAACATGAGAAATACAGAAAACAAGTCCCTTAATCTCTTTTCAAGGAAAGCTCTCAATAATATGGAAAAAGCTCTGTGCTGTAGTGCTAGCACTCACACTACTTTCAGCTGTAATTGGAAAAGCAAATTATTCCTATGAATGTGATGCAAAATGATACACAAGAGAAAGTTTTATAATTCCAGTACTTTTCCGATTTCCTTATGTTCATAAGGCTGACAATCACCAGATATGTAGCATCCAATTTGGAGAGATGCCAAGCGAAAGCTCAGGTGGTGAGGTCTGGTTTTGGTACCCAAAATGTCTTCAGTGCAGTGTGGGGTGAGGATGGACAAGCATGCATTTGCAGCTTGGGGTCACGGGGCAACGCTGACCTCCGCAGCGCTGGCTGACTTGCTTCCTCCTGCAGCTGGAGGTTGAGATTTTTCAGCAGCCTTCCTGCCGGACACATGGTGCACTCCCAGCATGGGGAGGCACTGGAACTGCTTAAGAGCCACATGCTGCTCAAAAGACATGTGCTGACCATCTTGCTTCAATGTTAATCTATATTTAGCTTCAGATGTAACACGTCCAGTTAGGAGGAAGGCTCTCTGTCTTGTTTTCATTTTATAGGTTTTTCTGCTTTCTAATGAGCAAAGGACGCATGTTTTTAAGAGCAAGTACTCTCTTAAAAAAAAAAAAAAAAAAGGAAAGAAAGAAAAAAGCAAGAAAACAACATGTGCTGTGCCGCCTTCTTTCTTCATGGTATTATTTCTCTAAACTGCTACATGTTAGAACAGGTTGCCATGACTGTGTGCATTTATTTTAGTCAGTCATTAGTACTATTGTCAGTGCTTTTAAATTATGGTACATAAATATCAAATACATTTTCTAGTTTCATGTAATTACATGGTAACTATCATACTGTTACAGAACACATAATTATTTTTGGCTCTCAACAAAAGTGCAGGCTGGGCTGTTTTCACTGAGGTCTACTAAATGCAGCAGCTAAGTTAAATGCCTGAACTTGTTATAATTATTGGGTTGAAATGATATTTTGTTTTCTTTTTTCTTGGTAAACCTGTGTGGTTATTAGCAATGAGAAAATCTCAGCCTTTTGGGAGTTTGGTTTGAATACAGATTCAAAATACCTATAGTAAGTCTGAGTTTACTTTGCCGAGATCTTATTTTTGAATTCACCTGCGATCCTGAACTGCTCTGTAAAAATTCCAGTCCGTAAACTAACATCAGATTTATCTCTAACATGTCGGGACTGTTCCAACGTCCTGATTTCTTGTCAAGTGTCCAGTGACAAGGCTAAGCGAGGTATGGGATATCGGGAAGTGTATTGTTTGAGGAGCAGGATTGTGTTTTGGCCTTAATATTGCTCTGCCATAGCCTTCTTTTGAGAGTGCAAACAAAGTTGTTAACCTGTCATTTTTCTCAACTTCAATTAGTGCCAAGAGGATGTGACTCTTTACAGATCTGGCAGAGGACTGTATTTCTGTTTACCAAGTAACAGTGGTTTTATCATGTGGGTAGGTGATCAGGGTTAATTAGTACTGGTAGCCGAACAGGTTGTGTTAGAAATATACAAGGTGCTTATGGTATATGTGTACCTCTTTAAACAGTAGCCTTCAGACTGGGAGGTGTGAGCACAGATCTTACGCAGTGAGTGCTATTTTGGACCAGCGCATCTGTAGGACCAAACACAGTAGCCTTCTGGCCCCTCCTGTCTGTAACTGGGTTACAGGCTGTTACAAGCTCTTGTTTATCTTCAGATTATGCTTTCAAAGGCACAGGACTGTTACTTGCCTATTTTTCACAGAACTTGTCTTACCAGGCACAGCCACAGAACCTTATGAATAAAGCAACCTGCTTAAGCTTATCATTGTATAAAGACCAAGGGAAGGATTTATCTGTCTGGATTTAGATACCTATACCCAGATTAGATATCCTCAACTCTCTTTATAGTCCAGAGAGGAGAAAAAAGAAAAAAAAAAGAAAAATCAGGGGTGTAATTCTTCTCAAAACTAGTTCAGATGAATTATCCTCTAAACATGTCCATTTGTTCCCTGACTGTAGAGGAACCCTTGGGTGACTGGCTCCGGTGTAGGCATTTTCACTGTGATTTGGAAGGGCCAAACTTCCATCGGTGGAATAGATGTGTATTCTGTTCCGGTGCAGAAGTATCATTACTGATGCTGACTTTGGAAACACAAAGACATTGTATACATGAGAAATACTGCTGACAGCAGTACTCTTACCCAGCGATCTTAAGGTACGGAGCTAAGATCTTGATTTCTCCTTTTACGGTGACATTTCTCAATCTATTTGCCAGACATCCCACCATCTCAAGCATCTCTTCCCCCCCCCGAAAAAAAACACTCCCCCCAAAAAAACCCTAATATGAAAAGAAGGTAACTCAGTGAATTTTGTGAAATGTTACAATGTTGCCAGAATAAAGTAAAATCAAAGTTTTGAGTATGTTAAAAAGAAACTTTTCTTTCCTCAAGGAAAGATTATACCCTAAGGGATCTCCATTTTCAGCTATTACGGTATAGGAATAAATAGAGCCAGCCTAAGCTTTCCAGTGAATAAGGAATCTGTAAGTGGCTTCTTGTGAAACTGGAAGGACTAGTCCCAAAGATAGTCAGAATTTGAGAATAGGTCCTCAAAACAAAATGGGGTTTATTTTTAGTCGAAAAGTAATGTGTTTCAGAGTTTTCTATGTATGACTACCTTTATCCATATGCATAATTTGGTTGATTCCATAGAGAGATAACTATACTAACTTAAAAAATATTCTTTTACAGTCATAGTGCCACTGGTTTTATATCAGCAGTTAACTTTAATCTTTACATGACAAAGGTATGCGGTGCCATAAACAGGACCATTATCCCCACCTTCACTGTAGGGAGTATTTTACATAATAATCAATCCATAACAAGCAAAGGCCATCTTGTAACTTCATTATGCTAAACACAGTGGTTGCCCAAACACTCATAGCTACCATGGGAATAGATCTTTCAATTTTAAAAGCACAGAGTAATCCTCCACCCTTCAAAAAATAAAATAAAATAAAAACATCTCTTTTGACATTGTAGAGCTAGAAATAGTTAAGCGTTTTCTCCCATTTTCTTTGCTGTAATAATTAGTTCTGCATTTCTAAGTATATGCAAAAAAAAGTAATCATATACATGTATTATCTGGTTTCACAAAATAGTTTTAGTTGTATAACTACCGTAGTTATGTCTGGAATATGTCATGGATATATTTAGTAGGCCAGAATAAGACTCAGCATGTTGACATTTCTGAAAGATTGTTTTGTTTTTGGAAGAAAAACCCAAACGGTTAAAGAATTACAATAGGCACTATCTCTTATTTTACCTTGCTCCACTAAAGGGACTTTTAATTAATTCTGAGAAAAAAAAAAAGAATAGGCTTTTATACTGAGTTCTTTGACCCACATACCATGGAAACCATTTGCTCTTCTGACTTAGAGAGGATAGTACAGCTAACTCTGGAGCCATACAAAGATAGGATCTTCTTCCTGACACAGCCCAGAAATGCTTCAAGCAGGACTTGAGGTACAGCTGGAAGTAATCAAGGTGGATTGGCGGTTTTTGAATCATTCGGTGAATGCCTGAAGTGGGTCACCTTCCTTTCCTGAGCTCTGAAGTGCCTAGGGCAAGTTGATACTTCTGGAGTCAATGAGAGAATGGGAACATAGATGAAAATCTGAGTACTCAGATTAGACTCACTCAGAGAAAGCTATCATCTTTAACAGATGAAAAAAAAAAAAACTAAGATGTAAACTGATCCAAACAGCAGAAGAACAGTTATGGTTGTAAAAGAAAAAAACAGTATTTCTTATAGAAGGAAGTAGAGTGTGCTGTAATTTAGTCAAGGTCTAATCAAAACCTCTGGAAGGCAAGGACTTAGCACGGGCAACGAGAAATCATGGTATCCCTGTAATGTGTTGTATATACAGTATATAAATCCTTGAGAAATACGTGAGGAATGCCTGGTCTAAAGGCTTTGAACTGCATCTGTATCTAACTCCTTAACAAAAGCTAGCCAGTCAACTTGTCAGTCTGTCCGTCCTGTTCTTCTCATTAAGTTGTCTGGTCTGTAAACTAAATTTCCATAGTCCTGAGCAGTGATGTGTAAAGATATATATCTAAACTAAGGAGTATCAGGTACAGACCAGATTCACGAGGATGCTCTTGCTGCTTTGTGTCATGCTGGCAGCAGAAAGCAGCTGCAAAGCCAACCAGTGCAGAGAACTTACAGCTGCTTTGCGTTGCCAGAGAGACACAAAGCAGCTACAGCTCACTGATGAATCCATCGTATAATCTCCAAATACTATTTGCTATCACAAATATAATGGGTTAAGTTAATCTTTGGAATAATTCCATGGCCTCAAGAGAAAAAAAATATAGAAATAGGGCTGTTGTTTCCGTTATGACCATTTACACACAGCAATTCTATGGAGAATGTCATATAATAAAAAATGCTATATAGCATAGTCAGTCTCCTAACCAATTTAGGGCTGCACTGAGATTTACAGATGAAATGACAATAAGAATAATTTTAATTTAAATGAAGTTTTATGCAGACCACTTCTGACAGAATAAAGTTACAAAGGGAAAGGGGGGGGGAATCATAATTCTATTATTCTACCAAATACAAACATATTTTAAATTTTGAAAACCTTTCCTTTGGAATTACACTTTTTGTCTTATAATTAACATCAAAACCAAACCAAACCAAAACATGATTTACAGAGGAAAAAAATACAAGAAATATTTTGAAAGCTCATGAAATGGCTTTTCTACTGTATTATAGTCTGTTTTGTTTACCAATCATAGATGCACATGAATGTTCTCTTTCCTCCTCTCTACATTTGAGGTAATAATTTAGATTAACATTTTAGAAACATAAATTTTCTGGCACTTCTCTTCTGGCACTTATTATAAGTAAACTTTCTCATAAATTTGTGCCCTTATAGAAGGTGGTACACAATGACTAGGTTCAGATTGTACAGGTATGTGTCACACCAAAAAATCATTAATTCAGAAGAAGGTCTTAGTTCAGAGTTGGAGAATATTATTTTTCATATCTTATTTCTCATTAAACATTGAAATCATTTTAGTACTTACATCTAAATATTTTTGTTCATAATTCTGTGATGATAACTTAGTTAACAGTTTCCATTAGAAATTAAAAATGTTTAGGGAATCCTTTAGAGACAGAAAAGGTAGCTATGTATCTTTAGGGTATGAACCTATGTTCAAGAGTGTGCACCAGACTATTCCAGTCCTCTTTTCTCTTAACTTTTCCTAACTAAAGACTGTAAACTGTAATGCTAGAAATGAGATTTTGGTGCAAAAGATTTACTGATCGAGTTTTCAATCTCAATGCAGTAATGCATCTGATACAGATATTATTTACGATTAGAAAAAAACCCACAACTGTAAAAAGAGTTAAAACTTGTTCTTCTCATCTCATTCTGTTCGTTTCTTTTATTTATAAGAATTCATTGGATGTGGTACTGTTAAGTCCCAGGTGCAATAACAAAATTAAGAGAATCACAAATTTTAACATTGTCTTAAAAGAAGAAAACTGTTGTTTTCTTGACTGGATTGTCAAAATAACCACACTTCAACAAGGCTTGGACACAGACATGGATGGGTGGAGCAATTCCAGGAGAGAATACAGGAGTGTGTTTCTCTGAGAAAGCTGATCCTAGATATCACTCAGACCTACATCTCTCAGCTCAGCTTGCCATGCCTGGTCAGTCTGAACAAAGAGGTTATATTGAACGAGAATTAAGCTACAGCTAGGACTTCCGGCTCTTAATCCTTCCTGTAGCACGTTCACACTACTTGCTGCAAACCTTCAGCATGGAACTGCTTTCCCTTTTGCCCTCCTTTTTCTTTCTATTGCCCTTACGACACCAAGCTGGGCGGGAGTGTTGATCTGCTCGAGGGTAGGAAGGCTCTGCAGAGGGACCTGGACAGGCTGGATCGATGGGCCCAGGCCAACTGTATGAGATTCAACAAGGCCAAGTGCCAGGTCCTGCCCTTCGGCCACAACAACCCCATGCAGCACTACAGGCTTGGGGAAGAGTGGCTGGAAAGCTGCCCAGCAGAGAAGGACCTGGGGGTGTTGGTGGACAGCCGGCTGAACATGAGCCAGCAGTGTGCCCGGGCGGCCAAGAAGGCCAATGGCATCCTGGCCTGTATCAGAAATAGCGTGGCCAGCAGGAGTAGGGAAGTGATCGTGCCCCTGTACTCGGCCCTGGTGCGGCCGCACCTCGAATACTGTGTTCAGTTTTGGGCCCCTCACTGCAAGAAGGACGTTGAGGTGCTGGAGCGTGTCCAGAGAAGGGCAACGAGGCTGGTGAGGGGTCTGGAGAACAAGTCTTCTGAGGAGCGGCTGAGGGAACTGGGACTGTTTAGCCTGCAGAAAAGGAGGCTGAGGGGAGACCTCATCGCTCTCTACAGCTACCTGAAAGGAGGTTGTAGCGAGGTGGGTGTTGGTCTTTTCTCTGAAGTAACAAGCGATAGGACGAGAGGAAATGGCCTCAAGTTGTGCCAGGGGAGGTTTAGATTGGATGTAAGGAAAAATGTCTTTACTGAAAGAGTGGTGAAACATTGGAACAGGCTGCCCAGGGAAGTGGTGGAGTCCCCATCCCTGGAGGTATTTAAAAGACGTGTAGATGAGGCGCTTAGGGACATGGTTTAGTGGGCATGGTGGTGTTGGGTTGACGGGTGGACTCGATGATCTTAGAGGTCTTTTCCAACCTCAATGATTCTATGATTCTATGATTCTACTAAAAACTGCATCGGAAAGAGAAATGAAGCAGATTCTTAGAAATGTTGTGGTGGAGGATCCAGAAGTGTAGAATTTGCATTGCCCACAGTGGATTCCCATGTCGGTCAGAGCAACTCTGGTTGAGTTGTGGAGACGTGTCCAGTCACAGGGAACTGGGAAGCTACTGGAATGCTTAATTTCTTTGCAACCTACGAAGCCAGGCTATATATTCATGGAAACTAGTGGGTGGGTCCAAGTCTTATCCCAGTATAGAGTCAGGATGGGCATACGACATGCCTGTGGATCCAAAAGATGGAAAGTGCTTCCAGGTCCCACAATAGAGACTGGGAAATGGTCCTCACCTCAACTAATACACACCAGCTTCAAGCTGGAAGGTCAAGCTTAAATAGTGATATAGAGATATCTCCATAATCCTTCAGATCTTTTTCCTTTAGCTTAGTATACTGCAGTTCCCAAGAGGATTCAGATAGCAGAGAATTACTGAATTTAGATTGCTTTGTACACTAGAGCTTCTGGTCAGTGAGGCACCAGGGTCTGGCCCATGCATATCTGCAGTAGTTGTAAATAAACAAATGTTCCAGTTCTTTTCTCCTCATCTTCCTCGTGTGCTCTGGAAGATAAGAGGTTTGGCTCTGCTCAGTTGGATTTGCCTCTACAAATAAAGCAGAGAGTCATTTTAGCAGTTCATTTGACTTTCACTCTAATTTTGGTCTTTCTAACTTTTGCAGTAAGGGATCATTTTTCTAATCTGTGTTCTTGGCTTTATATAGGTTTATAATCTGCTGGTCAGTCAGAAGAAAGCCATACAGCAGTGTTTGGTGGCAATCTGCCAGCTGAAACAGCAGAGTTCTTTCATTTTTTTTCCCCCAGTAACATAGCAGTCACCTCTAACATTTCTTGACAAAAGAGTGTTCCAGTTGATATAATTCTGGATTACACTCAATGTGTCACAATCTGCCAGCAGAAAAATATAATGACTCTTGCTATTTTATGAACCTTTTCAAGAAAAGAAGGAAAAAAAGTCCTGGAAGTTGAATGACCTTAACAAAGCAAACAGTTGAGGTTATATTTTAAAACTCAAACATGAAGGGCTACAAAATTTTCCAAAGCAGCTGGGTGAATTCACGGACATCTGATCTGCAATGAAGTCTGTGCTTCTGTTGGTATATAGAAAATACCTGAGCTAGCTACTTTGAAGTGAGCTATAGTCCCCTCTCTAGTGTGAGAAGGATTTGGTTTAGCGGGAATGATATTTCCAAAAAAGTCATGGAAGATATGTGGAGAACTAAATCCCACTTCTCCAGAGTAAGCACTGTGATGGTCAAGGCAATATAACTAATGAGTTTTAACTCTATTCTCCCTAGCTAGGCACATTAATATTTGAAGGATCAAATCCTTAAGATCTGCTTCCAGGTATTTTTTTGTCATTGCAGGATATGAAGAAGTTAGGTGTAAAATAATGCATACCTTTACAGATGGATAAACATGTGTAAGTTAGTTGGTTTTGTACACCTGGTACATACATTGAAAGTGGTTAGCTTGATCGAAGATTTTGCATGTTCGTTGTCTTTCTTATGCTTGAACTTTACCAGGAACATGGTAATATTAGTGGTTAGGCAACATTAAAAAAATAAGTAATGAAAAAAGACAACTATTTTATATATATATTCAAAATGCGGACACAGTTGTAGCTTAATTTATTGAAATACAGTTGGGCAATATAAAAATAGTCCACATTAGCATCCAGCTGTCAGTAATAAAAATGCCTGAATAATCATTCCCTGGGCTCAGTTTCATAATGTTAAAATAATTAATACAAAAGAACTTCAAAACAAACACAACTTTGCTACACTTATTAGCAGGAGGCCATTGTGTATATTCTCAGGAGTTTTATTTGAATAGTATTACTGTGTCGATATCCATGACGGCTCTCACTGAGATAAAAAATATCTCTCTCTCTCCCTGTAAGCACTTACAAAGAAAGGACTAAGATGCTATTTTTGAATGTGTTTTAAATAAGCTAAAATTAAGATCTCAGACAATTAAGGCCCACTCAAATGACAGGCCACCTAGTGCTCTGTCTGCAGAAGTTCACAATGTATCATTAGGATTTCTTCTAGTTTTTATATTGATGTCTTTATGTGGTTGAATATTTTGCTGTACTCCTGACGAGTACAGTAAATAATAATAATAACTATTCTCCCTGATGTTTGCATAGGGGAAATGTGGATGATGGACTTTGTGAACAATTTAGATAACAATTTAATACAACCTTGAATGTTCCTCGTACTTCTAGTCAGTAACATGATTAAGGCTTGGAGAGGGACAAGATGACAACAAAAAATGTTAAACTACATTAAAAAGTAATATTATGTAGTAGAATTACTGAAGAAGATATGTCCTAAAGTAAGTATTGATGATGATGAAAGCCAACTTTTGTATGAATAAGTCTGGCATCACTATACGCTTGGCAAACATCACTAAACTGATATGTAGTGTTATATAGAATCACAGAATCATTTAGGTTGGAAAAGTCCTTTAAGATCATTGAGTCCAAATGTTAACCTACTGCTGCCAAGTCCACCACTAAGCCATGTCCCTAAGTGCCACATACTTCCAGGGATGGTGACTCAACCACTTCCCTGGGCAGCCCCTTCAATGCTTGACAACCCTTTCGGGGAAAAAATTTTTCCTCACATCCAATCGAAACCTCCCCTGGTGCAACTTGAGGCCATTTCCTCTCGTCCTGTCGCTACTTACTTGGGAGAATCCAGGCTAAACAACCCCAGTTCCCTCAGCCGCTCCTCAGAAGACTTGTTCTCCAGACCCTTCACCAGCTTCGTTGCCCTTCTCTGGACACGCTCCAGCACCTCGACGTCCTTGTTGTAGTGAGGGGCCCAAAACTGAACACAGTATGTGTTAATCTGTTTTGAGAATCATATGTGGTTTTAAATTAATTGTATCAGTAAATATTTTTAAATTTTTAAAAACAAGATTCTCACTGTTCTTAATTATGTGGCACAATAGTTTTCAATGAGGACGACTTTTATTCCAAAGGGCTAAATAAGTGTAATTTATTATTAATGTGGTTAAGTGGAAATGACCTTAGAATTGCTAGAAACTTAATTTGCTCAGTTTTATTGTGGGTGTCAAATGGTTATGTAACCAATTAAAGCTGCTACAGTTATAGTGACCTGCTTCCTGCATCCAACCTGAACTTCTAGTTTTCAACCATAACATTTTTTTTCCTACCAAAGAGCTTTTTCTCCCTTTAGTGTGCCAATACTACCTTACCTGTCACAAGGAATCGGTAAAATTTGATTGTCAGTGGCATACTGCATACAGCCTGAGGCTAAAACATCCAAGTACTGCAGAAACAAGTCTGTTTGAGAGAAGAATCCTGAAGACAAAATGGAGATATTTGCTTGCATTCATTAGATCACTGTAAATAAACAGTAATGGTGAATTACAGAGCCAGCACATTTCCACAATAATAAGATGGAACACTGAGTTCAGAAAGCTTTTTTTTTTTCATGTGTTTGTTTCTTTTACTGAATGGAAGAACACTCACAAGTTGCAAGTGCAGAAGTAGAGCTAAATGTAGCTGCCTGATTTTTTTCGATTCAAGGGACACCCTCAAGGTTAGTAGTATGAAATGCTGATAACTCTTACCCATGTTTTCAAAGTTCATGCAGTGAGCAATACAACAGAATCTTTAGGAAAAGGATATCTAGGGCACTGAAGTTGTTACAGTATGATGAGTTGCATGAGGGTGTTTTTTTATAATAGCCTTCAATGGAGTTGTAGTCTGGAACATAATAGCTTTGTGCTAGAAGGAGGCATAAAACAGAACAGTTCTCTGAAAGAGTGTTGTACTTGCCATGTTGGCTAATTTGTCACTATTAGCTCCCTTTATTGACGGTGAGGATAGACTTTTTTTCCTTGTGGTTTAAGTGTTTCAAAAAATGAGATTGCCAGGTAATCCACGAGGTCAGCATGGAACAAAAGGCATATGCTATAGTTGATGTCTTTATAATCTCAAACTGCTAAACTCAAATTTAACCTCTTTTATTTTATTTGTCAAGAAAGATTATTTTAGTGAAAAATGAACCCAATTACTAATGTAGGTAGGTGGGTGGGATCAGACACAAAATCCCTCTGGAGCTGGGAGCTCTAAATGGAGGTGCAGGAACATGATGCTGTCTTGTTTCCAGTTGACCACTGTGCATAAAATGTGAGACTAGCAGAGTCAGGCTCTCAGCTCAGGACTTCGAAGTCTGTGGGTTTGTGCTAATGGAAATTTGGTTTGTTATCTTCCTCTCCTCAATAGCTTTCTGTATCTTTCTAACTGAAAGTTCATTCTTCGTTCAATTCACCACAGATATATGCCTGAATGGTAACACCATTTCCATTTCTCCTTCCTGTGGCAGTCTGTAATGCTTCAGCTGGGATGTAGTGGCTGGACTGAGGGGTTGAGTCCCTTGCCCAGGGAAGAGCAGCCCTTTCAATGTCAACGGATGCTCCTACATTTGCAGCCATCACAGGCTATCTGCACAAGCGGCAGAGTATGCCCCTTCCCCAGGAAAACCTCAGCTCTTGTGGAAGCAGCTGTGTCTTTTCAAGCACCCTTTAGACCAGCTGCTTCTTTCTATTTTTCCCTCAGCAGCCCTCCTGCAGTGCCCGACAGGTTGCTGAGTAGGAAGGTGAGGTAGCAAACCAGAGTGGGCCAAGGCATGGCTGCTGTGGCCGCCCATGCCAGATTCCCTGTGGGTGCTGCGGGTGACAAACGGAGTCATGGCAAGTGCAGCTGTCCCCCTCCCTTCTCATCCTTCTGCCAGTCACATCAGATGGTTAAATAGTTATGTTCCGATCTTGCTCTTTTTTTCTCAGTCTTTCAATCCAAAACGGATTCCACGGGTAAAGTTCAGCACGTACTTTCAGGCAAAAACATTTCCTGTGACAATAGCTAAGTCTATGGTACAAGGTCCAGAATAAGCTGTTATTGTTCATTTAATAGGCAGAATAAAATTGAAAGCAGTTTAGTCCTACATCCACAAAGGTATGTAAATACCTAATACCTGCTTAATTTGCTTAAAGTTAGGTACTTAAGTGCCTTTTGGGGTCTGAATCCTAGTATTTGCTTTCTTCTGAGTATGTGTGATTTTCTATAATTGCATTACAGGGAAAATGGAGTTTCAAGATCTTTAGACATCAGAATGAGACAATTTGTGGTTGGCTTTGAATGCTGATATGCTATACTAGTGCAGGGACTCTTATTCATATGATTAGGAATTCAGAGGTTTATTTGATATCTCCATAGTCTGAATATACAAAATATAATCACAGACATAGTAAACTAAATGAAAACCTTAACTGCCAATTTACTGGTAAGACTTTATTACCATAAAATTGATTAATGTTTACTTTTGATGTGAAGTTTTGGTTCTTACTATTAAATTGGCTGTGGATGGTTTAAAGTTCTGATTAGCTCAACAAAAAACCTATATTATCATAGAAATGTTAGTCTTGCCTTAGAAATCTGAAAAGGCAAACTTTTATATGATATGATATGTCAGTTTAATAACTCACAGATCACTGCTGAACTGCTGATATAAGTTAAACAGGATCAGATAAATGTTATCAGAACAGCATCTTTTTATTCAATCAGGTCTTCACATTTTGGAGACAATCAGTTACTCAATTTTAGATTGTTTAGTTATTTCACAAGAGACACTGATTGTTATTGTTAAATAACTACAGTTTCAGGTTTTTTTACTGATTCTGCTGAATTACATGGCTGCAGAGGAGTCTGGTGTCTTGAACATCAATGACAGTATGGTAAATAAATTGATAATATGCGATACATTTTAGAACAGGTACTGTGCAACACAAGTTTTATGAAACTAATCCTCCTCCAGTTTCTCTGATTGAAGATTTCATACACCCCTCAAAAAAAAGGTGGGAGATAAACCACATAGATCCTGTTTTCAGGTCATTTTCCTCTCACTCTCATGCCTCCTGTCTGCACACTGGTCAGAGTGAAAGATGGATTGATTGATTACAATATAGTTTTCTTTGTTCACTCTTTCCACAATTTTGGAGACTCGTAAGGCTCAACAAAACTTGGTGCATACCATTATTTTTAGGGATATCAATAATAGGATAGAGACATTTCTGTTTAAATCTGAACTTGTGACTTTTGTTTGCGAGTTGTTACCTTGGAGAGATGTCTAATGTAGGTTTTAGAATTAGCACACAGAAAATTAGAATTAGGCAAAGACTGTCCCTGTAATTGAAGATGTTGTGTATGCAAAAAGACTTGAGACTCAAATGGTAAATCAAGCAAGAGATGGGAAGTTTTCTGTTGCTGTGGTATATGGTAGCATATGAATTCAATATTCTGTTGACCTTTTTGGATTAAACCTCTATCCCTTTTTTACTTGCAATTGCGGTAGGCTGAATGTGATACTCTAGTTATCCTTTTCCAATCTTTTGATCCCATTTGCATATGTGGAAAATATCTGCTTGCTGTAGAAAGAAAGAAAAAAAAACCTTGGGTCTGCTTAATTTGCTTAAAGTTAGGTACTTAAGTGCCTTTTGGGGTCTGAATCCTAGTATTTGCTTTCTTCTGAGTATGTGTGATTTTCTATAATTGCATTACAGGGAAAATGGAGTTTCAAGATCTTTAGACATCAGAATGAGACAATTTGTGGTTGGCTTTGAATGCTGATATGCTATACTAGTGCAGGGACTCTTATTCATATGATTAGGAATTCAGAGGTTTATTTGATATCTCCATAGTCTGAATATACAAAATATAATCACAGACATAGTAAACTAAATGAAAACCTTAACTGCCAATTTACTGGTAAGACTTTATTACCATAAAATTGATTAATGTTTACTTTTGATGTGAAGTTTTGGTTCTTACTATTAAATTGGCTGTGGATGGTTTAAAGTTCTGATTAGCTCAACAAAAAACCTATATTATCATAGAAATGTTAGTCTTGCCTTAGAAATCTGAAAAGGCAAACTTTTATATGATATGATATGTCAGTTTAATAACTCACAGATCACTGCTGAACTGCTGATATAAGTTAAACAGGATCAGATAAATGTTATCAGAACAGCATCTTTTTATTCAATCAGGTCTTCACATTTTGGAGACAATCAGTTACTCAATTTTAGATTGTTTAGTTATTTCACAAGAGACACTGATTGTTATTGTTAAATAACTACAGTTTCAGGGTTTTTTACTGATTCTGCTGAATTACATGGCTGCAGAGGAGTCTGGTGTCTTGAACATCAATGACAGTATGGTAAATAAATTGATAATATGCGATACATTTTAGAACAGGTACTGTGCAACACAAGTTTTATGAAACTAATCCTCCTCCAGTTTCTCTGATTGAAGATTTCATACACCCCTCAAAAAAAAGGTGGGAGATAAACCACATAGATCCTGTTTTCAGGTCATTTTCCTCTCACTCTCATGCCTCCTGTCTGCACACTGGTCAGAGTGAAAGATGGATTGATTGATTACAATATAGTTTTCTTTGTTCACTCTTTCCACAATTTTGGAGACTCGTAAGGCTCAACAAAACTTGGTGCATACCATTATTTTTAGGGATATCAATAATAGGATAGAGACATTTCTGTTTAAATCTGAACTTGTGACTTTTGTTTGCGAGTTGTTACCTTGGAGAGATGTCTAATGTAGGTTTTAGAATTAGCACACAGAAAATTAGAATTAGGCAAAGACTGTCCCTGTAATTGAAGATGTTGTGTATGCAAAAAGACTTGAGACTCAAATGGTAAATCAAGCAAGAGATGGGAAGTTTTCTGTTGCTGTGGTATATGGTAGCATATGAATTCAATATTCTGTTGACCTTTTTGGATTAAACCTCTATCCCTTTTTTACTTGCAATTGCGGTAGGCTGAATGTGATACTCTAGTTATCCTTTTCCAATCTTTTGATCCTGCATGCATATGTGGAAAATATCTGCTTGCTGTAGAAAGAAAGAAAAAAAAACCGTTTTTTTGGTTTGTTTTTTTTGTTTTGTTTTAGTTTTAGTTTTAGTTTTAGTCCAGGATACTGACATGTTAGTCCAGACTGGACAAGGAATTTCAGCAGCATGAAACTTTTTCACTCCCAAATGATCTGAGCAGTGAGGCACTGGAAATGACATTTGCCTTTTAGATGGGTGATAAATAAGCTTTTTTGGTTTGTTTTTTTTGTTTTGTTTTAGTTTTAGTTTTAGTTTTAGTCCAGGATACTGACATGTTAGTCCAGACTGGACAAGGAATTTCAGCAGCATGAAACTTTTTCACTCCCAAATGATCTGAGCAGTGAGGCACTGGAAATGACATTTGCCTTTTAGATGGGTGATAAATAAGCATGTAATTAACTCTATTCAAGTTTAATTTCAGGTGACTTTGGGAAAAATGCTAATAATTAGTTAGCATTTGCATGCATTCCAGTGTGCATTTGGCCCCAAAACAGGCATCTGAATTAGTAAACAGACAGCAGCTGTGCTTCACAACAGAGACTTTTCTGCTTTTAACAGTTGAAGAAAGATGTTGAAAAGATGAGATCCTTTCTTTTTTGACTCCATTGATTGGGCTACTTTAAATTCTTCATGTCCTAATTATTTAATTTGATAGATTAGGTGAATGGATGAATGTGCTGATCTTCATGAAGTCAATTTGGAAAATGGTTAAGTATGAGACTTAATAAGCAGTCCTGGTTTAAATTGCTCAGTTATGCTGACAAGAGGGGCGCGATGGGAAGTCAAAACTGAGTGGACAAGACCTATATGAATGTGATTATGAGTTTTCCAGGCCTTTTCTGGGAAAAGGGAGTTCCTTGTCATATACATAAATATCAAGTGGTGTCAAATAGTTGGAATAGTGCTGGAATGCCCTAGTGAGATGCAGAAGCCAAGACATAGGTTTGAGGTGGCTGGGCAGGGCTTGGAGCAGACAAGTAACTAGTCCAAGCAGTGTGGTTATAGGAAAGGGGAGCACTCGGACCATATCGACACTATGCCAGTATGGACTGCAGACAACGTAACATTATGTCAAAGCAGACTGCAGTCACTGGCTCTTTGGTTCCCCAACAAGGCTGTTCAGAGTGGTTTACACTGATACTGCTCAGGAATAATGTTCTTCAGCATTCGGTGGCCATACCCACACAACAGAGGACTTGACTGCTGTCTTTTCTTGGACCTGGTAGTGGTCTTGTGGCATTAGGACATAGGTAGTTTTTTGTTGTGAGGTTTGTTTGTTTATTTATTTATTTATTGGAATCTAATTTTTCTTTTTTAAGCAGACTGCAGTCACTGGCTCTTTGGTTCCCCAACAAGGCTGTTCAGAGTGGTTTACACTGATACTGCTCAGGAATAATGTTCTTCAGCATTCGGTGGCCATACCCACACAACAGAGGACTTGACTGCTGTCTTTTCTTGGACCTGGTAGTGGTCTTGTGGCATTAGGACATAGGTAGTTTTTTGTTGTGAGGTTTGTTTGTTTATTTATTTATTTATTGGAATCTAATTTCCTTTTTTCTTTTTTTTTTTCCTTCTTTTTTTTTCTTTTTTTTTCCCTCTTCAATGCTTGGCAGAACTACGCTTGGGCAAAATAGCAATTTCACAGCATGAGTATGATGTTCAGGGTACATTTTGGTTGCTGTGGGTTATGATGTGATGGTGTATGAGGGTGCCCAACAGGCTTTTTCCAGTAGAAAACCTGATATACATTTAACACTAATTTTCAAAGAACCAGATGGAGAAGCACATCAGTGTCCTTGACACTACTTGTGTTTTCCTCCTCAAATAATCACATAAAACATATAAATGTAATTTCTGATCACATTCTACTAATACATTAAATAATGTGATTTTCCTCTCTTTCAAACTAATTATCTACAACGGTCAATGTTTTGAGACATGGCTCATTTAAACATATATAGCTACTGTTCTGTATTGTTGGAGCTCAGTGAATATTTTGGAAGCCCAAGGAATGCTTTTTAATATTCATTGTTTCTGTAAATGAAAAATACACAGTCTTATACCAGTGTCTATACTGGAAGACACTCTTAAACTCAATAAAATTTATTCTTCATAGCATGGCTTTCAATGTATTAGGCAGAAAGAAATAAGGTGCAAAGTAGCCTCTTGTTCTGGGTTCAGTAGATTACAATGAAGTGTAAAGCTGTATTTGATTACAAGTAACTCAAGAGCTAAAAGCTATTTAAGGTGGCCTGATTTAGATCAACAAATACTAGAGGGTTTATAACTGCAAAAGACACCAAAGATCTGTGGGCATCATACTGGTTGAGCTGATCTTTCTTTCTGGCCAGAAAAACTCTATAATCATGTCTGTACAACATTAGGGCTGGTCTTGGGGTCCTCCCACAAGACAGATCACAAGTGTGCAAGCACAGCAGTAGACGTGCTGTGGATGCATTAACTAAAAGTGCTCGATGCTGTAGGTCTCTATGTGTCCTGTAGGAAAGAAAATGCAAAGCATGCCAAGGAAATTCCAAGGGAATGAAAGAGGAGCTGGAAATTCTGGAGTGCCTTGTAGTGGGTCATGAAAACATTTTTTCAGGTTTGTAAATAGAGATAGAACATGAGCCATCTGTATTGTTTTAGGAATATTTAAAAGTTATCACTTATCAGTGACTATTTTTGTTCACTAAATGATGAAAATTCATCTGCAATTTTTACTAGTATTGTTGATATTGAAAGCCTCCTAGTCTATATATTTTCTTGCTGATACAAATTAGAATCTGAAAAGTGAATCAAAAATCAGTATTATAATCTAAACTATATGTCTTCTGACTTTAGTCTTAAATTTTCAAAGACCTTCTTATACACCTGATTTCATTGCTATGAACTTGTACTCCCTTCCCTTCCTCTTTCCCTTTTCTGTGTCATCATTTTTTTTATGATATTTTTGGTGGAGGTTTCAAATTTTGACATTGTTACATTCAAGTGGATTACACTTCTTTGATTAATAAAAATAAATTAAATAGTAACTACAATTTTTTTTTTTTTGGCCCTGAAAAATCTTCCAGGAAATGTGTGTATTGTTACATTATATTCTGTGTCAACAATATATTTTTTTTTTATTTTTTTAAATGTAATTGATCAATTGCTTTTCATACAGTCTTGAGGTCAAACAGTTGAGGCTAGAAAAGGAAACTGCAAATACAGCTTTGTGACAAAACACAACCAAAAAATTATATCTTGTAAAAACAATTCATATATATTTCCCAAAACCCAAAGCGAGTGTTATAGATGCAATTAAAAAAATGCTTGTAAAAATTGTTACAAGTTATTATACAATCCAGGTTATTATCTCAATATATTTTGGGAAAAAGAAATCACATATTCTCCTAATTTATATTAATTTTATATATCTCCATGCACCTACATACGCAGACACATATAAGTATATCTAATTAGTACATAGAATCATAGAATAGTTTGGGTTGGAAGGACCTTTAAAGGTCATCTAGTCCATCCCCCCTGCAATGAGCAGGGACATCTGCAACTAGATCAGGTTGCTCAGAGCCCCGTCCAACCTGACCTGGAATGTTTCCAGGGATGGGGCA
>NW_008794408.1:251369-256759 GCF_000699145.1 Aptenodytes forsteri | reverse complement strand
AGGGGGGTAGAATCGCCTCCCTCGACCTGATGGCCATGCTTCTTTTGATGCAGCCAAGGGTCAATTCACCTATCTTACCTACTTATTTACTTTACTTACAATGCTTTCCTGAATTGTCACACTGAATAGTGAGGTTTGAAAAAGCCCATTTTAACTGAACTGACGTTAGAAGCTTCTGAGAAATATTCATCAAGTAGTCAGCAGTAGTAATTATGTTACTGTTTATGAAATCAAGCCTCTTAAGCCATGATAGATAAAAGCTATCATTTTTTAATACTATTTTGCTAAATTTTTGAAATCTAGCTTTCATCTGTGGAAGATCTCAGGAATTTTAAAAATTAACAACATTTCTTTGAAGGCAAAAAGCCTTCAGGAGAGCTGAATTCGGCCTGACTAGATGATTTCTAGAGGTCCCCTCTAACTGCGCCTATTTTATTATCATTTTGAATTTTCATAGAAGAATAAAGAAATTAATTGTTTATTTTCTTAATTATTTCTGAACAATTGCACACCCTAAGGGTTTTCATAGTAAATATGGTGTTCTCAAGCAAAACTTGCTAGGAGGAAACATTTGTAATTTTTCCAAATTTGTAATGTTCTCAAACATTCATCAATATTCTCATATTACCCATTGGGGAAAGAATTCAAAGGTAAGATGCTCCTGTCTAGGCAATAAAGGGACTTGGACATATTTCTTTGCTGATATAATTGTAGGGAGAAGGATTTTGGAATACAGTGTGTAGGGAGAGTGGATTTATATTGCAGATGGAGGATGTGATGTAGGAATATAGCAGTTACAGCAGTAGGCTCGTTTAAGCCAGTTCCTTGCACAGCTGTTTCTGGGTTGGTAAAGCTAAATTTGATTTTAAGGCTCAGTTCAAGCTCAAGAGCTGTACTTTATGCTTTTTCTGTCAGGTTAAGACTTCCTTGATTTAGAGAAAGAATGAGGAGGAATCTCTGTAGGCAGAATCTTGGCAAGGGTCTCAGACAGACATCGTACAGGAAGGAAATAAGGGCCTGTATAAATACGGCCTGGCTGTACAGGACTAAAAGTAGGATACAAAAAAAAAAAAAAAAAAAAAAGTTTTTGTTTTTGTTAATTTAATAACAAGAAAAAGGAGAAAAGATATTTTGGGGTTTTTTCACTTCAGAGAAAAAAAAGGTAAAATTTGATTCAAAACCTGAAATATTACAGTCTGGGATCTTTACTTCAGTGTTTCATGATGCCAGAAATGTTCTTACTTCATGCTCTTATTCTTTCATGATGTACTACCTTACCTTTTCAAGTGAGGATTGAATCAGATGAGTGTGGTGGAGCATGAAATGTAGTCTAGCTGGGATCTTCAACCCACAGGGACAAGAGGAAACATATGGGATCACTGAGCTGACAACAGTTGTTCATTGCACCATTTTTTTGTTTCAGCTTTTGGCAAAGGAATGTTTTAAACAGAGCATCTCATTTACTGCCCAGAATGACCTGACAGGTGGTACATTCAGGTGGTCTCTTTTGGAAGAAACAGGAAAGTACATTTGTTTTCTTTATCTTGTGATAACGTTTGGGATGATATCTCAGAGGAATGTTTGGTCTAGCTTATGAGACACTGTAGTTTTTTGATCTCTCTTGAATCAGATTAAAATAAAAGCAGACAAACGTGGGCAATTTCTCTTTAAGCCTCTTCTAAGAATTTACCATTCCAATGGTTCACTTCTAGCATTAAGCAAGATATATAAACACTTTGATGGCTCGATTTCTTTTTAATTAAAGTTGAATTATGTGCCATTCTCTTCACTTGTTGCAGATGAAATTACATACGTAGGGTTTTTAGGATGTTCATGTACAAAGGTTTGAGGAAAGTGTGTGCCCACATGGGCATTAAGAGAAAACACTCAAAAAGCTGGAAAGCAAGCTGTAGAAGCAGAAAAATAGGCAGTGGTGGCCCGTCTGAGGATGCAAAGAGAACACAAAAGCTGAGTAGGCAAGAAAGACAAAAATGACCAGCAAATAGTCAATGCTTTAAGGGGAGCACAAGCAATGTAATTCTGATGTTATGTTGGTGTGGACAGGGGTAAAATACCATCCACAGAGAGGAAGAATATTTTTGAACTAGCAGAAGAAAAGATGATTTTGGCTGCTATCTTTGAAATGAAGGATTTGAAAGCGGTACAAGCAAGCACAGGAAGAAACTAAGAATATTGCAAGGATGTGGCCATCCTTACTGTTACATCCTTTATTTTTTATTTTACTTATTTATTTTTCCAATCTTGTGGAGGAAAAGCTACCAGATTTGACTAAGGTCTGCATATCCAGGGGAAGAAACAGTAAGACTTTCTTGAAATAGACATGTTTTTTATACAAGAAGAGATTACTGGGACCTTACTGCCTGGCAAACATAACTTCATGACTTTGTAAACTAAGGTAATAAATACTAAAAGAGAGGGAACAACAATGTGCATGTTAAACTAAACAGTAAGCGGCAGGAAATTATACGGAATAAGTATTGCTGTAATTTTTTTTTGCTATAGTGTAAATACAGTCATGTTCAATAATAGTTTATGAATACAATGTGTTGACCAGGGGAATGCGGCATGAATATTGCGGTGTATTTATGATCTGTTTTCAATTTTTAAAATAAAGTAAGAGTTAAGTGAACTGACGACTGTATCACAGACAAAAAGGTTGACAAGTAACAGTCAAAAGGCAAAAAACCAGAAATAAGTGACTGCTAACAATTATGTCTGCTAGAAACTGCATTCTGATCAGCTAAAAGGGGAAAAAAAAAAAAAAATGGTTGCATCGACTGTTAATTGCAGAAAAGTTGTGAACCCGGTGTGAAGATCCAAAGTTTGCAAAGTATTTCCAGTAACGATAGGGGAATTTTAACAAGCAGGAATAGAAAAGCCCTAAGTTAAAGTATCATGGACAATTTAGCCATCCATTTATTCAAAGTGGAACAGAAGTAGAGTAAAACTATAATGTTATGTGGCCTAGACGAGGATCTTGGAACTTCCTGGATAATATAGGCATCCTGGGAACATGACAGCAGGACAGAGCTGATCAGTCCTGCTTCCTAATCCAGCAATTGGTTCGAGTACAGCACTGCACAACAAAGCTATAGCACTCCCTATTCCAAAGTAAACCTTTTGGTGCAAATTTTTGGTTCTCTGCTGTGTACTGTAACGCACAGAATAGATAGGCCATGAGAGAGGGTGGTTTGGCTGGCAAAGCCGAGTGGTGCCTGGGACAGGAAACGGCCGCTCTGTACAAATACATCCTCTGCATAAACAGCCGGGAAGAAAAATAACTGTTAGAGAGCAGACAGTGCTGGCATAGGAAGAAATGTATTTACTGACTGTGGAAAACTCACTCTGGAGACTGGGAGGACGTTGCTAACATTGGAGGACTTTGAATCCTGAAACAGCTTCCAGCCAGCATTGGGGAAGCAAGAATCACCATTAACTGTTGCAGGAAATTTTCTTACTATGAAAAGACAGCAGGCTTGGTTCTGTCCTCTAAATCTATTCTAATATTTCCTTAAAAATTCTTGAGTAAATCCTTTATTGAAATAGCTTCTTGTTATTTCATTTAATTTGCTTCTATTCCTACTCTTAAAATCTCACTCTCAATCTCTGCCTGTTTCCATAACGCTTTCTTTATAATCCATTTCAGGAAGACACTGTTTTGTACAAGGAGAAATTTTACATTGGGAGTCAGATTTGGACCCCAATGAAGAGGAATAAACACTGTCTATAGAAAAAGGAAGTAGAAGGCAGACTTCCATTCAGTGTCACAGCACAGGTCATCAAATGCCTAAATACTCAATAATGTGATTTTGAGAACAAATAGGATTGTGGGCATAAGAGAGGGCTACAGAATGAAACTATAATTAAAGAGGAAACTGAGAGATTTGGAGACCAAATTTCAGCTATCATACTTGCAACTAATCTTTGGCAAAAGTTCAGATTAAGTCAAATGATGCCATTCCTTTTAAAAGAAGATTATTTACTTTAGAGTTTCTCTCCAAACCTTAGTTAGAAACTGTTGTTTTCCTGTTGATGTTATCATTTACCTAGTGTGCATGCAGAAATATTGCCCTGTTTGACTTCAGAAAATTTGGTCAGTGAAATAAAGCTATGACACTTGTCCAAACAAAGCAACTGTCAGCTCATATCACAAGCTCCTTCTAAATAAAGAGCTGCAGTGCTCCAAATTTGTTTTTCTTTAATGAACTCAAGCCTTTCCACTGTCATTATTCATTCCTTCTAAAAACACTGGAAAATGCAATACATTACTCAACTGTGACCTAGCATGTCCTAAGGTGCATATTTTATTGATGCAAATAAATGAGATTCTAGTCTACTCAAATGCTGATGTTTTGAATTTATAGAAATACTGTTTACTTTAAAAGTTGTCATTAGTGCAATGATTATTTTCCCTGGAGGCTCTGATGGTAATCTGAAGGACCACTGCTAGCAGCCTGCTTAGTATCAGGAGATTCACAGGGTGGTTAAACTGCTGCATTCTGGAGTATAAGGAGGAAATAGTTAAAATGTTTGCTGTTTTCTGTGTTTTATTCCAGTATATGTTTTTCCTTCCACTGAAAGAGGTTTGAAAGTGCATTAATTTCATGCTTGCATAAATGTAAAACTCAATTGATAAAATTACAGTGTTAAACTCCAGTATTACTGGGTATGAAATTAAAATGAACCAGACACTGGGAATTTGCTATTATTACAAACTAAAAGCAAATAAAAATGTACATTTTACAGTGCTCAGAGCTAGAAGAAATGTTGTAGATGTTTGCCTGTGTTTTTGAGGTAAACTGTCCCTCTAGCTTTCATCCTGGATATCAATCTTGGAAACCAATACACATGTAAATTCTATTTCCCTTATTTCTGCCTTTAGGTGGTATCCAGTTTTATTTTATCAACAGGAATTCATTTTGAAAAGGTCACTGACTTAATGAAACAGTTTTAAATGTTTATGCCCATACCTTCCTTTGAAAAATAGATTTACCTTAACTAGGTATTCATCAGTACAAATTAACTGGAAATATTAAATGCCATATCATTATGTGAGAAAAAGAAATGAAAAATGTGCTGTTACTGCTCTGGGGGAAATAAAAGGGTAATGTGCTGAATCAATGAGAAGGAAAAACCAAAAACATCTATGGCTTGGATAAGCGGTCTAGGTGAATCCTAGTGACTGATCCTGCCTGAGGTTGTTGGAAGCTAACCAGGTAGGGTAGGTTTTGACAAAAGTTCTATTCCTCATTAAAATATAGAATCATAGAATAGAATCATAGAATCATTGAGGTTGGAAAAGACCTCTAAGATCATCGAGTCCAACCGTCGACCCAACACCACCACCCACTAAGCCATGTCCCTAAGCG
>NW_008794408.1:236827-249409 GCF_000699145.1 Aptenodytes forsteri | reverse complement strand
AAGTCAAGTCCGCCCTCCGGAAATCCATGGTTGCGGTTTTGCTGGCCCCCCCCCTTATGTCCTGCTCTCCCTCCCTTTCTTCTTACGGCGTAGACAGCCTGCTGCTGGCCCCCCTCCTTATGTCCTGCTGTGTTCTCCCTCCAGCAGATATCAGCGTGGTTGAAGTCTCCCATGAGGACTGGGGCCTGCAAATGCAAGGCTGCTCTTATCTGTCTGTAGTGGGCCTCATCCACATGTTCTTCCTGGTCTGGTGGCCTATAGCAGACACCCAGTATAACATAATCTTTACCTGTCCTCTCTTTAATCCCAACCCACAAACTCTCAGCTGGCTCCTCATCTATCCCCTGGCAGAGCTCCATTGCAACACTCCAGTCATGGGAGCCATCTCACCACATCTCTGTGATCCCAGGAAGGCTGTAGACCTGCAATTGCACATAGATCTCTAACTCTTTTTGTTTATTCCCCATACTGCATGCATTATCGTACAAGCACTTTAGAGGGGCACCCCAGGCATCCCATTACCAGTCTCTATAATACGCTCACTGACACGATGCTGGACATCCCCAGTCGCCATGAAGTACTATATGGGTTGAAGCCAGTTCATGCTTTGTTGCTCTCTTCAAAATTCTTTTGTTAGTTGTTTAGTTTTTATGCTCTGTGTTGGGCTGAGCCACGTATTCACACAACCCCTCCTCCATGCTGTCCTGGCTAATTCAGGGAGACATTCTCACTCTTTTAATAAACTCAGGGAGAAACATTTACACCACCAGCTGATCCACTCAACTGACATAGCTGTTTATCTAAAGCGAAGGCTAACCTCAGGTCCCCTTTGTGTTGAGATGAAGTCAGCTTCTTTGCAACAGCTGTGGTCAGTCACACCCGCAGTTATTCTCTGAGCTTCATGGGCACATCACCTTTGCCTATATCTGCTGAGCTTTCCTCCATTTTAGGGGTTTATTGATCAGTCACACAAGAGGGAAGCAGTTTCTATACATTTGTAATATAGAAAGAAATCTTTGCTATTTTACAGGCTTAAAAATTGCCAGATTACATACTTCAAAAAAACACATTTTGTTGGAAATGGCCAATAAAGGCTGTAACACTTTGAAACTTTATACTTCTAGTTAGAATAGAAGCTGCTTCTGCTTTCTGAAAACTCTTTATTTCACTAGTATGATTAAAGTACTGAGAATTTGTTACCACAGTAACAAACAAGACAACAGACCCTTCTGCTGACTTTTAGTAAAATGTGAAATCATTGCTATTGCATAGCAGTTGCTGAGATATAAAACATATCTAATTTTCAGGTGATACAAAATGCTTTCAACAAATTTAGTACTCTGAAGTTTATAGTACAAGTTAGATATGTAGTTCAAGTGAGAGAAATGGATGGAAAATATGTACAGATTAAAAGTATGCTATTTATTTAATTAAAACATCATCACAAAAAAACCAAACCAAACCAAACCAAACCAAACAACAGAACAAATAAACTTAATTTGTACTCAAGTTCAGAGAACAGTTCCTATGCATGTAGGTCTGATCACACAAAACAAAACAAACAACAGAACAAATAAACTTAATTTGTACTCAAGTTCAGAGAACAGTTCCTATGCATGTAGGGTCTGATCACAGCGGTATGTAGGGAGATAACTAAGCAAGAGACGTGTCATTCTGTGGCATTCAAATTGCACAAATTTGCTAAATCTCCTTAGATTATTTTAATTATTTTGACCCTAGGTCAAGAAAGAGGAACTAGATAATTGGCACTGTGCTCATTTGCAGCTTGATTAGTCTACTGACTGAAGCTGCCATACAGCTGTGCATCACCACGTAGGTTGGGATTGCTAACTGCTACAATGGTTAGTATTAAGAGAAGCTAAGCATGACAGAGTAAACATATCTCCTGCCCTTCTGATACTGCTTACCCTAGAAAATTAAGCATAATCTGACCTCTGAAGATAATTAAGCGAGGAGATTTAAGCGTATCATATAGTTGAAGTCATTATCTCTTTTCCATATTATTTTTACACCTGACTTCAGAATAATTACCATCAATTCACCATGGTATGGAAGCAGATTCAAGTCTAAATTGATTTGTGTGTAGAAAAATGATCTTGCAGGAGGCTGAGCACTGCTAACTTTGACTTACTTTATTTTGCCAGAAATATTGTCATGTTTGTCACTCCACTTTGCATGGGTAAATTTCTGTTTTCACTTAGTCATACAGCTAAGATTGTGGAACAAACATGTTGATATTAAGACTCACTTTTGGCTTTGACACTACCAGCTCAAATAGTGTTTGTCTTTTAACTCACGCTGTCTATAACAATTGGTTTTGGAATGTCTAAAAGGTAATTGAAACAGATCAAGGCTGGATGCCAAGGCTGCTAAAAGACTCTGTTAAAGTTATGGTTGATTAATCAGTCTGTTCCCACAACAGGCTTAAAATTCCACTGGTGTTTTATTCTTCTTATAATGTCGTAAACAACATAAATTGATATAACATATTTGATCCTTCTTTATAAATTACTGAAAATATTTTGTATTTCTAACTAAATTCCAACTTTGATATCTCTGCTTTGCAGTACATTTCTGACTCCAGGGCAAAATTTAAGCCATTTCCAGATCACAAGAGACCAAAGCTGATGGTTAAAGATCAGAAAAAGTTTTATTATAATGGTAAACAAATCCATAATTTTCTTAGACATAGCTAACGCTATCCAGTGTGAAAAGGAAACAGATTATTATGCTGCAGAAATATTATCTTCCTGCTTAGCTAGTACCGTGTCAGTTTATAACCTGTAAAATAGATGTTCTGATCCTGGAAAGATGTCTACATATGCTCAACTTTATGCACCTGCATGACTAAAATCATCGGAAGTTATGTGTTTAGAGTAAAATATGTGCAAAATTATTCTGGGCTTCAGTTTAGTTAAAGATATGAAAAAGTAACACTCTCCTGGCTGCAATGAAATGGGAGACTTCTGAATAATAAGTAAGTTGATGAAAAATTGAATACCTAGGTGGAGATTGATTGTACGATTTAATTTTTAAAAAATTCAAATAATAAAGTACAAATTCAACTAACCTCTGCTTTAGGAGGGAGTAGAACTAACATGCTTATTTTTAACTTCTTTAGACTAATGCAGACATATATATCTCACACAGTTTCATTACATTCATACAAACCATAAAAACGACGTTCACAAATATATTTTTTAATGTAACTTTGCCTCTTGCTGCTTTTCATATAAGAATCATGTTTGGTTCTCACCTTGTAAGCATTTATGCACTGGTAAAACAGGGTTGTATAGTATCACCTTAGTGGTTCTAGGGAATTTTGCCAGACTTCCAACTGCTAGTCCAGGACAATGCAAGTTCCTCCAAGGTTTTACATCATATGTCACAGTCTGATGTGATGACTTCTCAGATACTCGGGTGTCTCAGATGGCACTAACTCCCTCTGTTTAGGCCCCTGAAATCCCACCTGACAAATCTCAACAGATGAAATCTTATCTGCTGTGTGTGAGTTCAGGATTCACATTGTATAACTAAATATCTGTAACCGATGATAGTCTGCAAGATGCCTTAAATGGGAAGAAAGGTGTCCAATTCTTAGCAGAGGCAGAAAAAGGACTTGTAAAAATGGGAAACAGGACAGCAGGTGAGATTTTGGACGAGGTGATAGCAAAGAAGAAAAGATTCTTGTGCAGGAGCCAACAGTGCAACTACTGGTTTTTAATATTTTTAGATATGGAATTCAACACAAATGTACCTCTTTCTCCTCAAAATGTTATAACTAGGAATGAATTAACAAGATCTTTGGCAAGGAGGACAAAAAACTTGGCAGAGCAAGAGACTAAGATGGAAAAGAAAGATCTTTCACTTTCTTTTTCCTATTTTCAAAAAACATAATTTTAATTTTGAGGGTTTTTTGTTTTGGTTTGGTTTTTTTGTATATTTTTTTATTTTCTAAGAGGATTTGTCCTACATTGCTACATTCCATTTTTTATATATATGTTTATTGAGATAATAGTTCATATTTTATATCATAAATCTGGGCTGTAAGAGTTATTTCACATAGGATGTTAGTATTTACTGAGTGTCAACAGTGTGTTTTGTACACAGCTCCTGCCCAGAGGAGTCTAGAGTCTAGCTGGGCTCAGACAAAGCAATTTGGAGATCAAAGTAAAAGACCTAATTGCAGCAGAAGCCTGCGGCTCTGGAAGAATTTGCCTGCATCAGTAATGCAAATGTCCAGGGGCTCATTTGAAGACAAGACAGGAAAAGGTTTATGAAGAGGTAGATGTAGTTTACTCGACAATGAAAACAAAAAAAAAGCAGAAAAACAAAAAAAGCCGGTTAAAATGTTCCAGCCCTACTGATTATTTCATATTTGCAACAAGCACATTGATTCCTGACAGTCTTCCATCAGTTGTGCTGTTTAACGGCGTGCTTGTTGAATTTTTCATCATTACATTACATTTTCTATCTTATGTGGAAAAGCACTTCTTTATTCTTCAGTTCTTTTTTTAAATCTCTTAAAAAGTTTATAGAAACCTTGGCCACCTGCAGGTAAAGGTGGGATAATGATTAATGTAGTGCTCGGACCATGGCCTCTGTGCTGCCTATAACATTCTTGCTATGATCTTGTGGTCTGCACATCTGGTTTCAGTAGATACAGGTTGGCTCTGCCTCTTCAAGGCAACAATTTATCTTCTTTCTTTAAAAAGAAAAAAAAGAAAGTTCATTAATTCTTGCCATGGACTATCAGGTTTTCTACCCTACAAAGAGCCGGTAATAATAATCAAAACAGAAACTATAAGCAAAATATTTTGGGTGTGGACTTCTGCCCAGAAGAGGAAGTAACAGGTAGTATTAAAGAAAAAAAAACTAGCAAAATCAACAAGTCAAAAGAATCAAACTGATTATTTTACTAAAAAATATTAGAAGGAGGGTTTTTTTTTTTTTTCTAAAGAGCAGAGGTGCAACTGAAAAATAAAAATAACATTTCACAGATACTTTTATCAATATTATAATCTAATGCCGAAAACTCAGGCATGCTCTTGAATAACTGCACACCATCCTAGTGATGCATAATTCCTATTTGATATATCCCTGTTTCCTATGTATACTAATAGTATGTAACAGAACATTAATTTAAACATTGTCTAAATTCTCCATATAGAATATTGGAGGGGCAGGGACAATTTTACAGGGAAAACACAGAAGACAAAATACTATACAAATGGTTTTTTATTGTGTAGAAGATTTCTGTGGCAATGATGAATCACAGTAGCATGGCTTTCCTTTCCGGGGACTTAATAGAAAAGAAAAAAAAAAAGAAAAAATAATTTCTATGCAGAACCTGTTTGAGTGATATAATAGAAAACAATAAGTAAATAAATAGGGTTTTTTTGACTGGAATAGCAATTACAGTAAATGCAATAAGCAATGTCTGTGTAGGTATCTTTTCTTGCTGCTGTCTGTAGCATCATACAGACTAGATTAATCTAAACCACGTCTAATGAAATCAAAACGGAATCTGTGAAAAAAATGGGGTACATGAAAGTGGGCATTATTAACTCTACTTCTATGTATCACTTTTGGGCCAGACATGTCAAAGCATATTAAAAACCAGAAAAAAAATCAAGAATTCAGTTTCACATATGGTAATTTGAGTCTCAGTACAGGGAAGTACTTTACCCGAGATCAGTTTGTAATCCAATAGACAAATGGCAAGTCAAACTCAGGTCTCTCAAGCCTCCTCTATGGGTGCATGGTCACATCTCCTGGATTATTAGGTAGACTGTAAAATCATTTTGTGGCAATTAATGACTTCTAAAGGCTGATCTGTCATCTGATTCCTGTTTGGGAAAAGATCATGCCAGGTGGGTTTATATAATTGACTAATGAAAATCTGTATTCATGTAGCTGCACAAGATGCCTTGTATTTTACCACCATTGTTTAATGACTGCATTCTCTGAAAACACTTACAGAAGAATAATTCAAACAAACTAACAAACAAGCTGACTTCCACAGGAAACTGTACCAATGGAATCCTAGTCGATTTTTTAAAATGATTTTACAAAAACCCTCATACAGGTTAAACCTGTCCTCATACAAATTCAATATATAGAAATTAAACTGTACTGTACAGCAGGGAGGTCATAATGCCATATTTTTCAAGGGTTTCTAGCAAAAAAAAAAAACATGCTGAGGTATAGCTATACTGGCCTGCAGTTTTATAGGTACCATCTGAAACACCTGCATGCCAGCTTATTTGTACAGAGGCTTGCAGATCACTGTGGACGTATTCATTCTTTGTGCTGGGAGACCAGTGCTGCTAAGAGATAACCCAATAGCTTCATTTGTCCTTGTCAGTTTATAAATTTGTTTAACAGTAGTTCCAAGATCTTCACACATTATGCAAAAAAAATAATTCTGGATCAAACTAATAGGAAAAATGTTGTTTAACAGTAGTAGATTTATACAAAGATTTTATTGGCAACATGTCTAACAAATAATTTGGATGAAATTCTTCTTTCAGTTACCCCACTGCAATTCTGATTCTACTGACATCAGCCCAATTGACTTATACCAGAATTGACTGTTAGACTCAGGCTCACACCTTGTTAAAATCTGTTTACACCCTTTTATGTATTACCATGAAATTGCCACTAGAAATCTGAGGCAGTGTAATTTAGAAACTGAAATGTCAGAAAATAGAAGCATAACAGTTAAAGCAACTAAAAGAAGGCAGTATGAATATTTGAATGGAAGAGAGACCTATTCTTAATTTAATTGCACTTCCCTCTAAAAAATCAGTATGTACCTGACCAATGTAGATTCCATTATATTCATGTGTTGGTAAGGAGGTCAAAGAGAGTCTGCAACTGATGAAGCCTAAGTGAATGTAATGGTGGTTAATTATGCCCCTTTTCAGAGTCTCTCAGCAGAATTTTGTGGTATTTTTGTTTTGTCTAATGCACAAGGTATAAAGTGCAGATGTGTTTACATTTCCTTTGAAATGCTGCTTTATGCAGCAAAAAGGATTATTTTTTGCCTTTATACATACTGCTTACTTACATTTATGATAACCGAGCCACCCATGTTCTCAACCCTTGGTCTTCCCTCAGTTGTCACATGGCACACTAGTTCAGTGGCCCAGAAAATCCACTGCCATGTGTTATACAAGAGGAATGTTAATGGGGAGAACCACAGGTTTTAAAGTAACTGAATGCCTGTTGGGAAAATGGAATTATTTCAGAAGAATGGGAACTTTTGAATTCTGCAGTTGGTTTCTCTGTGCTATGAGGCCATGAAAAAGCTGCACAAGAGCAGTGCTGGAGGCCTCTGTTATTTTTACTTGGAGTGAACAGAACATATGACCTTTGTTTTTAAGGAAATGTCATTTCTGTGATGTGCTGCTAGCTACTATCGCACATCTCCAAGGTGACTTTTAATGCAGTCCCTCACAGAGCTAGGTTACGCACTGAAAAGAGCAGCTCCTTACAACATGCTTAATGATTGGGGCAGTATTTTCTCAGCTGACAGGGGGGCTACAAACCATTGTTTTTAACCTACAGCCATAAAATGTGGAATCTTCTGTAACAGAACTCATGGCATGTGTGAATCTGGTTAGCAGAAACACTTTTCTCTCTTATTTTTGTACTCAGGATGAAAAGTAAAATGTGAGCTAATAAAACCTACCGATAGCTCAACTGGAAAGTCTGAGGTCTGATTTAGGTCAGGAATCAGGATTCATCACCTCAGAGTTTCCAGTTCAGCAGAGTCTGAACTTTTGATTCAGATACAGATTTAGCCAAGTTTATGTGTTGCTTTGATAAATGCATAATAGGTGAAGACACTAAGTAATGGATTTGGGTTTATTTTTTGTTATTTGTCTATTCTTTTGGTTGTGTATAGCATTTTAGAAATAGAAGATACACCTGACGTGTACGCATTTCACTTAGACATAATACTGAAAAAAATAAGAACTATAAAATAATATCATGCTGTATGGGTTGGCTCTCATATTTTTTTATTCAACTTTTCTTCTAGTTCCAGAGCATTAGGGTTTTGTATTTATGTTGTAACATTATGAAGCATTTTCACAGCTATATACCAATACAAGCTACATTCCAGGTGAGGTGAGGCAGGTTATTAAGAAAAGGATGTTTTGGCGGAGCAAGTAAATAAGAAGTGTAGATTTAGTGATCTCAAGTAAAGAGGCTTCTCATTTCACTGGAATCCCTAACCGTTTTCTCCTCTGCCCCCTTCTCATCCTCCCCCCCAACACCAGACCCTGCTTTTTGGAGTTATCAGGAGGCAATATGGGTGCATGAAGTTGTGGGCATGCTAGTAGGAAACAGCTCATTAAGTCATTATGAAAGGGTTGGGGGGAGGTAGGGTGGATAAAAATAAAGAACAAAAACCCAGAATATAATAATTCATAATTATTTCCATGACTAGATTCCAAAATAATTTGCAATGAGGAGACATATGGGGAAACTGATGAAGGGCAATAACTACTGCTAACCACCTTTTCTGTACTTTGGTTTATTACTCCCTTTGTTAGCTTACAAGTACTTCATTAGGAGTGGAAAATGAAGGAAAACCAGAAGAACTGAAAACCTAGAAAAATATCTGAAGAATGAAAGAGAAAAGGAGATCACTGAGGGAAAACTGACTTCAGATGTTTACAGTGAACTCTTATAAACTGTGCAGCAGTGACTTAGCCCAATAGTGCAACTGTGCTTAACCATGCAGAAGAAGCAGATTTCAGGTAAGTAAGTAGGAAATAAAAATTTCTATAACATGGAAACAAGGTAAAAGTGTATTTGTAATGACCAAAATCTTAGAGAAGAAAAAGTAAGGGGAAGTGTCTGAAACAAGAATAACATCAGTGTTTACCATAAAAGAGTAAGTTTATTTTCTTTATATTCCTTTCTTTCTTGAAAATATCAGATTTAATGATGTTTTTAGTGAACTTTAGGGGGATTTCTGTTCTGTAACTACTTGACTCATTACTTGTAGGCTTTGTCATTAATAGGCAAGCAAAAGCTAGGATAGAAGGGAAATTTTGTTAATAGCTAAACGTGCCAATTTTCCTACTAATTATAAACACAATGTTCATATGCTTTGATTCCTGTGAACAATTGATGCCTTCCAGTCACTAGGAGGAACTGACTGCTTAGGACTCCCTTTTGACCTCAGTGGACAGCAAGATACACAGTCAGACTAACAACATTCAAAGTCATCACAGAGATACCAAAGACAAAGAGATCCCCTAAAACTGTGGCAGCATTGAAAGGTTGTCCAAGTAGTGTAACTCCTCTTAGGAATTAAGAAAGAAGAACAACTCCCAGTTAACCAAAAAGTGTGAGATTGGTGGCATATAAAGCTAAAACCAGCCATAAAGCTGCTGTGTCTGTGTTGTAAACCATAAAAAGCTGCTAGCCTAAACACTGCTTTTAGGTTACTCTTAAAAGGTTTTCAGCTAGTTAGCATAATAAAAAGCAATGGAAGTGAAATATCAAGGGAAAAGTATTTCTAACAGATTAATTGTTTTGCACTGGTGGCATTTTCTTCGGAAGAAGATAGGAATAGTATTTGTTTTTCCTCTGTGATATAATCTAAAATTTTATATTACATATTCTGAGGTTATTATGTATCTCTTCTGGATAACTCATGCTAGTACTCAAACATTGTCTCAGTTCCTTCAAGTGGATTTTTGTCTGCTGTCTATCAAGCTGTCCCAGTGTATATGCTTGATAACTGCCGTCCTGCAGAATAAAATAAAATAAAAAACAAACAACCAAACAAACCCCAAGTCTTTCACAAATGCTAAAAAGAGATTTAAAACTTTGAAAAATATTTTGAAGAAGTAGTCTTCTTTAGTTTGGTAATGTTAACGGATGCTATTTCAATTCTTAATGACTCTGCTTTAAGGTATAGCTTACCTTAGTGGAAAAAGAAAAAGGACTGTGGAAAAACAAGTCTAGCTTAGATGAATTACCCTAGTTAATAGTAAACTAAGTAGTTTGGCTATGTGTAGCAAATTAGCCATGAAAACAAAAAGCTCCATTTGGGCTAATGTACATTGCTTATTGGTAGCCCTGTAGAATACATGATCTTGGGACGAGGAACCGTTTTACAGTTCTGTGTTTGCACAGAACAACAGGAGTTTGGCTGAAGATTGCTGTTATATACATAAGAAGTCCCACAGCTATTACTGTCTGTCATATTTACTCTGCAAATACTGAAATTAGTTGGTGCCATTAGCTCAGAACTTCTAAGAATGTAAACAAAGTTGAATTTTGCTGCCTGAAAGTTGGAAAATGGCAGATTGAGTGTTGGAGAGAGACAGTCCTGGGAAAATGATTATTTTGACTTCTGTTGAACTGTAGATAGAGGGAAACTGCTGTTTGTTAGCATACTCCAAAAATATCAATACGCCAAACTCCTTTCTTTGATGGTACAGGGCTTTGCAGACCTCTGATACAAGTGTGTGTGTGTGTGTGGTAAGTTAAAGGACCACGGTTGTCTTGGTGTCTTTAGGCATCTGCTTTTTCAATAACTTCCTACTGTGCCTGCTGTCATATCAGACCTGATTGATCATCCAGGTGCCTGTGGATAATAAAGAAAAGAAATGTAATAGGAAAATCAGCAGTCTTTCTGGCTTCCCTTTAAAGACAGCCTGCTAGGAGTCTATTTAACACATAAAAATGCTTATTGCTTCTTCAGCAATCAGCCTAAATGTCTGGGGTATGTCATAGGACATGTTGAAGAAACCTGCACTGGTAGTTCCTTAGATCTGCTAAATACAGGGGCTTTGTGCACAATTGTTGTTCACCCAACACATTTTAGAATCTTTCTTTCTAAAGCAATTTGTGAGTTTTCTGCATTAGCTTTTCTTTTCAGTGTAATTGAAAGCTTCAATAATTTTCGATATTCACTCTGAAAACTTACTTGCAACACATAGCCTAAGAACAGAAAAATACCTTGTGGCTTGTACATCCAAAGAAACCTTCCACAGTTCAAATACTTGAATGGTAAGTGAGTAACAAGCCAGGAGTTTTGGAAGAAAGGCTTTTTTAGTGTATATCTTTGGTAATGCGATAGCAATAAAAATTTGCTTTTAAAGATGAAGAAAAGCAGATTTACTGCCATGGAGATATTACATACTACTGTCTTGTGATAACTAACTACTGATAGATGTGAGCAAGATACTAAAGACTGTGACAGAGTCTGGGGAAAATATTATACTCAGTCACTTAACTCTTACGTTAGTAGAGGAAAGGTGTCTTCATACCTAGTAGAATAAGCATGCAACCAAGTTATATGAAGTGGTTCTTAGCTGATGCAATCCTGCTCAGATCACTGACATTATTTAGTTTGTCAAGAAAAAAAAAAATCTCCCCTCTTCTATACTTCACAAGAGGAATGGGGGGGTTGCTTTGTTTATCAACCTCAAGGTGGACAGATATTACAGGTGAGGAGGATAATTAGTCCTCAGTTAGGACTCAGCCCTGCAATTAGATAAATTACTTGTCACAAAATATTCCTCAGTATTTACAGAATTCCTGTCTGCCATTCCTATCCAAACCATTTTATCAGGTCAAACTAACCTCATAGGTCTTATAGCCAATGGAACCAAACACTTTTTTTTCCCTATCTAACCTGCCTTTTCTTTGTATTTTGGTCTATTTTCCTAATTTCTTTCTACAGAGTAACCTAAGGCTCAAGTCCTCATGCAGATACTCCATACATCCCTTTTAAATTCACTCCTAAATCTCAGGCTCTGCATTTTGTTACCAAACCAAGATATATTTTGGTCTGTCAGAACATGCATTTTAGCATAATGTGAGCAAAAGTTTAGTCTGATATATGTTCCTGGTTAAAAACAGGTTTAATGGGATGCAATCTAGTGATGTGACAGACATGAGATTGGTCTAGTTAATCTAATGGCCTTATGATTTCTGTCAAACACCAAAACAATACTGAATATTTCAGGATATAATACTATGTTGAACATCTTATGGTTCACCAAGAATTAATTTTATATTTACATATAATGAGAAAACACTTTTCATATCTGTGAAGAATTTTATTTCTCGTCATTGCTGCTTAGTCGTGTACTATGGTTGTAGAAAGGCCAGCCCTTGCACATTTGAGTTGTCCCATTACCACTGGCATCTCTGGTTTTGTACATTGGAGGCAATGTTGGTGACTTTGTAGCAGTTTCATGGAAGTATTTATGCAGGGATTTTATCTGTAGAGAAGCTTCAGGATGTAGCTTTCTACAGGATGTAGCTCTAGATATCATTCCGACCCGAAGTCTTTTTTGTTTGGTGCTGTGGTTTAACCCAGCAGGCAGCTAAACACCACGCAGCCGTTCGCTCACTCCCCGCACTCCAGTGGGATGGGGGAGAGAATCGAGAAACAAAAAAATAAAATTCGTGGATTGAGATAAAGACAGTTTAATAGGACAGAAAAGGAAGGGAAAATAAAAATAATAATAGTAATAATGATAAAAGAATATACAAAATAAGTGATGCACAATGCAATTGCTC
>NW_008794408.1:227096-229828 GCF_000699145.1 Aptenodytes forsteri | reverse complement strand
GCACCCCCCCCAGCCAGCTTTCCCCCAGTTTATGTACTGAGCATGACGTCACATGGTATGGAATGTCCCTTTGGCCAGTTCGGGTCAGCTGTCCTGGCTGTGCCCCCTCCCAGCTTCTTGCTGGCAGGGCATGAGAAGCTGAAAAATCCTTGACTAATGTAAACACTACTTTGCCACAACTAAAACATCAGTGTGTTATCCACATTATTCTCATTCTAAATCCAAAACACAGCACTGTACCAGCTACTAGGAAGGAAATTAACTCTATCCCAGCTGAAACCAGGACATCTGGTTAGATCAGATTAGACTAAATAGGGTCCAATTACTACTTTTTGCCTTGGCTAGTTATATGACCAGTCATACTAAAATTGCTGCTTACTGTGATGAATTTCCTCAGGCAAAAAATCAAGAAGAGTTAATGATCTTCACTGCTAAACTTAATGTTTATCTTTAACGTTGCCTGACAGAAAGAGTGTGCCATAGTGTCCATTAGTGGGACTTTTCAGGAGAGCTCAAAAGAATTCCTCTTACAATGTTTCTTTATACCTCTTTAACTGTTTTGTCAGTTTATTTTCTAAAGGTTTCTCCAGCTTTATGCATTAAGGCTTAATTTCTGTAGCTTGCAGGAAGAACTTCTCTTAAACATACATCAGAATTTACCATTTTGCCAAGCTTGCATAAAAAATAACATTACCATAGTTATATTTTATTCTGATACAATTTTACACTGCATTACCAACCAAAACAATGCTAACAAACACTGAAAGCATTCTAATTTAAAACAATATGAAGATTTTATTTTTATTCCAATTCAACAAATAAGATCACGGTAATTTTTCTGAAGGATATCAATATTTTAACACAGTTTAATTTATTAATGTCCAATTTAATTTCTCTACCTTTCACTTTTCTGATTGAATTTCTGAAGAACTAAATTATCTCATGAGTCAATATTATATTTTCAAAAAGTATCACTCCTGTGTCTGTTAAAAAAAAAAGGCTAAATCCCACAAGGCTCCTAAATCCTTTATTTTAGGTTCCTGCCTCTGCATTTAGACATCTATCAAAGAATGATTTTTCCAACACATTTTGTATGAGAACTTCTTGCTATTCTTTTCAAAACTGGTCCACTACTTATTGCCTATATATGGAAATTCTATTAAAAAAAAGTCTGTCATTAGATACTACTGCTCTTTAGCCAGCCTCCCTTCTGTTTTCTGTGGACCCATTCAAATGTGATATTAATCATCTAGGTACCTTTGTGGCTACAAAGGTAGACAGTTCATTGCTGTAAATGCCTGTTAATGTCATTCTTGGTTGGTGACCTTTCAGTTACAATGAAGATAAATAAAATGTCTGAAAATCTCTCTGTGGAGTCCTTTTATTATATGAACTGTACACGCACAATTATATCTTTAGTGCATATTTTTAGCATTGCTAAACACATTGTAATTGTTAACAGTAATGTTTTACTGCAGAGTGACTTAACTTTATGAAAATAAACGAAAGGCAAGCCTCAGCTTTACATGAAACAGAGATTAATGGTTTTGAAGAGGAAGACGTTCTAGCAGAAGAATTTTAATAAATCATTGTAAATCCTTTGTAGTTCTGTAGTCAGTTGCAGTGAATTAGCTGGCACTTACTTTATGCTTCATGATTTGCATCATGAAAGATGAAAATGTGGGAGACATTGATACACTTCATCTTTTCTTCAGGCACTTTTCAACCAACATTCATAGTCCTAGACACATGTTAGGGAGGTACATTTCACCATGCCCCTTGGACGAAGTACAGCTGCATGGTAAGCTTTACTTTCCTTTTGTTTATAAGGAAGTTCATACATACAGAAAGAGATATTCATCCATTTGGGAAGTTCCTTGAAAGACTAAGGCCTTGTGCCTCACCAAGGTCTCAAAGCTTGTAGTAGAATATTTCTAGCACAAGTTTGTCCTGCCTCCCATGATTTTGTTGTTGTTTTTAATATAAATCTCGCTGTTGTATTTTTTATAAGCTAAGCATATATGATGGATGATAAAGGTTACAGCTTAATTTTGTTATTATCAGTTTCCAGATTTTAACAGAGAAATTATCTTCCCAGAAAGACTAGGCCCAGACTTAGCCTATAAGAATACGGTTAAAGTTAAGTGTTGGGTTAATTTCACTAAAGGTAATGGGGACACTGACATACTTAGGTAAGAATTAAGAGAATTGCCATGCAGTTTCCAAGTGTAAAAGAGGAAAGGTAGGCACAGTTACCCCATACGTTTGCTTCAGGTCTAAAGAAGTGTAAGGAGGTGGGGGTCTGCTACAGGCCAGCCGACCAGGAAGACCAAGTAGATAAGGCCCTCTATAGACAGATAGGAGCAGCCTCATGCTCACAAGCCCTGGTCCTCATGGGGGATTTCAGCCACCCCGATATCTGTTGGAGCGACAACACGGCAGGGCATAAGCAATCCGAGAGGTTCCTGGAATGCGTCGATGATAACTTCCTTCTCCAAGTGGTAGAGGAGCCAACGAGGAGAGGTGTTATGCTGGACCTTGTTCTCACCAACAAGGAGGGGCTGGTGGGGAATGTGAAGCTCAAGGGCAGCCTTGGCTGCAGCGACTACAAAATGGTGGAGTTCAAGATCCTTAGGGCATCGAGGAGGGCACACAGCAAGCTCACTACCCTGGACTTCAGGAGAGCAGACTTTAGACTCTTCAGTGATCTGCTTGGTGGAGTGCCATGGGAC
>NW_008794408.1:201546-225569 GCF_000699145.1 Aptenodytes forsteri | reverse complement strand
ATCCAGCTCTGGAGTCCTCAGCACAAGAAAGACATGGACCTGTTGGAGTGAGTCCAGAAGAGGGCCACGAAAATGATCAAGGGGATGGAACACCTCTCCTATGAAGAAAGGCTGAGAGAACTGGGATTGTTCAGCCTGAAGAGAAACCTTCAGGGAGACCTTATTGTGGCCTTTCAATACTTAAAGAGGGCTTATAAAAATGATGGGGACAGACTTTTTAGCTGGGCCTGTTGCAACAAGACAAGGGATAATAGTTTTAAACTAAAAGGGGGTAGATTTAGATTAGATACAAGGAAGAAATTTTTTACAATCAAGGGTGGTGAAGCATTGGCACAGGTTTCCCAGAGAGGTGGTGGATGCCCCATCCCTGGAAACATTCAAGGTCAGGTTGGACGGGGCCCTGAGCAACCTGATCTAGTTGAAGATGTCCCTGCTCATTGCAGGGGGGTTAGACTAGACGACTTTTAAAGGTCCCTTCCAACCCAAACTATTCTATGATTCTATGATTCTATGAATCTTTTTTACATTTCCACACAGCTATTTAGTAATGTTTAAAAATATGCTAAACATTAATCCCTTATCCTTATTCTACCCCTAATATGAGAAGTGCCTTTAAAGAGAAGCTGTAGATACATGGTCACCTTTCTATAGAAGGGGAATATAGAAAAAAGATTAACCTATGACTTAAAAGTGTGGTTTATCTATCAGTAAAAAACAATTTCAGACATATAAATCAATCAGATATTAATAGTTTTCACAAAGATGTATTTTCTTCATTATCAGAGCTTTGAGAAATGCCATTGCATAACATGTAACAGCACTTATCCACTTTGAATTTTCAATTACATGTAGTTTAGGTAAGCTAAAGCTGAGGCTTATGGTTTCACCATCATTTTTACAGGAAATGAGGTGAAATTTAGTGTTTTGAAGATGGTAGCACATTGTTAAAGACATTGCAAGAGCCATAACTCAGTGTCTTTTCTAAACTTTTCTAGCCTGAAACCACTTGTTGCTTCTATTCTTACAGTGAAAGTTCAGAAAGCAATTAAACAATGGAAGGCATGTTATGAAGTATGCTCATGTATTGCACAAATAATACAATATGTGACTGGAGGAAAATGATTAGGAGGAAAAAGAAGTCATATACCAGCTGCAGAGGCTGATGTGTCAATATACATACTAAATGAGGGGCAACATATGGCACAGGTTGTGCTGCTTTTATCATGTGCAGAACTACTTTATTCCCTAGTTCTCTTTTTTTCAAAGCAGACTTTAAAATCAAAAGTTTAATGAACAGCTTTACCTTTTCAAGGTAAAGGAAATTTGTTGAACGGGAGTTTAAGTAAAACTGAAAAGCTGTAACAGTTGTTTATTGTTATAAAATAACTTGCTCAACTCCTCTAATTCAATGTGTCATATGAATTGTGGTTAAATAACCATAGCTTATTTTGAAACACAAATTAATTATCTATTACAAGCATGCTATTGCTTATCTCTTTCAAAGTCTCATTAGTATGCAAATGACTCTAATTAGGTCACTGTCAGACAATATTTGTGTAGAGTCACTTTCCAAGTTTTAATATGATGGTTTTCATTCCTAAATATTTATAAACAGTGCTCCTAAAATCAGCTTTACTTAATAGGGATCATTCTGAAAGTCTCATTAGTTCAGTGGAATTAATCTCAGATGACAAAGAGGAAAAAAGTATGATTTTCTTTTTCTTTTCCAGAAGATGATATCTTTCAATTTCCACACACAGTATTAGCAGATTAAAGAAACAGTATTATATTTTAATAGGAATTATACTTAAAAAGTCTTGCTGTATAAAACTGGATATGTTGTCTTTGATCTCTTGTTTTTCATGTATGCCTTGATAAAAAGTAAAGACAAGAAAGAGAAAACTTTGTGTCGTGAAGATAGTTTGACGCACTGAAAAATAGGTACTGCAGATAAGAATTATCATGTACAGTTGTAAATATATACTTATTCATTACATTAAAGTATATAACCTTTAGGATATGTCACTTTGATGACTTTTTAAAATTTTTTACATGAGACAGGGATACAGACTAAAAAATATTTATGAATCAAAAAAAAAGAAAAGAGCCCCAGAAAACAGAATTTTGAAAGGTAAAACTTTGTGATAATACCTTGCAAAAATGGAAAGCAGAAATTATTCCTGTCCTTCTGAGGAGGAGGGAGAAGGCAAGGGGAAGAGAGAGAGAGAGCATGAATTTGTTTTACGGGACCAGTCTCTGGGTACACCCTGATTTAGAATAAAGCTGAAATTAATTTATAATAACATCAAGTAAAAGAGATCTTTTAACCATCTGTAGAATTTCAATCTAGTGCTCTGCATGCATGCATTATAGCTATTTTTCAAACTGATAGAACTGATATCTTGATATTGAATTTTTATTTAAAAATAAGTAAGAAAGCAAGGAAATAATAACCGTAAATTCACTGTTATTATGTAAAGCCTACTTAAAGGTCTTATTTCTGATTCATTCTCCAAATATTTTGGATTCAGTATCATCTGGGAACAAAACCCTTCTTCCTATCCATTATATGGGCAGTTTATTCCATCTCTACAGAGCTAGGTGTAGACAGGATTAGGTGCACAGACAGAGTATTTGTATTGAAATAGTACAGTGATCAATTTCTCTTAAATTTTTTAGGTAATTTGAACAAATTTAGTTAAAATTACCTTTGAAGGTAAGTATCATGGTAAAACAAAGCATGTAAAATACTATTTGAAGGTGAATATTTTTCCACAGAAAGTTGCAAAGCCTTGAATATGTTATAATTTGAAAGATTTTGCAGTATTAATCATATGTGTTATTTAGATAATATAGTCATAAAAACACAAGGTAGTTGCAGTTCTGTCATAATTTGTATGATAATGTCTTGTTTCTCAGTAATGTAATTTTCTTATTCCTTTTAAGTATAAGTAGATAAAGAAAACCTTCAGGACCTTCCTGGTAAGCAATTGGGTGGTTTCAATCACACCAGACAAACAACTGGCATTCCTTACAGTCTACACCAAATCATACTGAACACTCTATAAAACTTGGCCTGGCAGAAGGAGGTTGCAGGTAAGCTGGTTGGCAAAGGCCAGAGGCTGACCAAACCCAACAGTAAGGACTGGAATGACAAGGGGGTGAGAGGCAGCCTTTATCAGCATCAGGGGGAGAGAAACACACACGAACAATTAGCTCTTTTATTAGAAGACGTCAAATGTCACCTAACACATCAGATAAAAGCATGTTAACTTTGAAGCATTTCATAAAATCTCAGAAAGTCCTGGAAATTATTATTTACTGTTTTACTCTGAGGTCTGCTGCTGATTATTAAGCCTAGCGAAAACATTCTGCATAGCTTGTTCAGTCACGTAACTGCGAAGGGTGATCTCTCTCTCTTTCTCTTATGATTATAAAGCACAGTGAAAACATTCTGCATAGCTTGTTCAGTCACGTAACTGCGAAGGGTCATCTCTCTCTCTTTCAAACTAAGTAATGCTTGGGTGTTTCGCTACGAGATGGATCTGTCCCTTTGAAAATAAACCCAACGTTTAGACAGCTAAGTAAGAATTTAGCAACATTGCATTAGTTCCTCATTCTTAAAAAAAAAGATTTTGGACGCTGTGAATGAACAGTCTGTCATTGAAGTTGGGAGTCCAAAGGGAAAAGCTTAAAGGATTAACACAGAAAGAAATTTAATTTAAAAACCCTTCTTGAAATCTTACATGAAGTCCCAAAAGAGAGAATGAAAGATAGAGGCAAAGAAACCATGAAGGAGATGTGGACAACAGAACAACTTTACTTCACTGGGTTTTTTTAACTAGACTTTGTCATGTTTTGATTCTTGTGCCAGGAAAGTGAATACTTTTTAGTATCTTACATGTCCATGAGTTCTAGGAGCCAGCAGCCCCTAATGATGTGTAGCATTTAGAAACATCTATATAATACTTCTACAAAGTCGATAGCCAGGATTGTCCCATAACATGAAAAGGAAAACTGCAAGAAGTTAACTACAGTTTCTGTTTGGTCCATCTGTTAGATGCCTTTACATTTGTCCCTACTGGAAAGATGCTACAATAACATTTTTCTAATGTCAGTGTTTCTACATGTGAAATGTACACGTACATTGAATAGGTTATCTGTTACTTCCCACATTAACATCATATTTGAGATGGGGGTCTCCTAGTCAGTCATACCACTCATTCAATACTTTATGCTTTTTTGACATTCCACCTTCTGTGAAATCTTGCTTAGGTTATGTGATTTGAATTCAGATTTTAGTTTCCACGTTCTCTTTGTTTTCTGAATTACCCCAGTTTTCCTGGAGAGCCATTGTAGAAGTCCTCCAGTCCTCTTATTTTCTTTAGGCTAAAAATGAGGAAGTTAGCAGAAAATTTCTATAATTGCGTCTTGGAAAGAATGTAAGTAAGCTTTATACAAGTCTTCATATAAGAACTCAATTCAAGATAGAACAGATTTAACCTAGTATTTTTTGACATTTTTTTATTTCTTTCCTTTCCCATGGTAGCATCTATTTTAGGCTGTGTTCCAGTCTAAACAGTCTAAGCATTATTGTGGGAATGAACAGTAATCTATGTAGCTGTCTTTTTTAGGACAAAAATGGGATTTGGAAAGATTATTAATTATTATTATAAACACAAGCAATTAATTTGGGGGTTTTCAAAGTTTGACAACATCCCATTTTTGCTATGACATGAAACTGTGAAATATTTCTGTTTTTCATCTGAATGAAATAAGTCTATAACCAGAAATCTCGTGTCATACTTGCAGTGTTGATTGCAGGAATAAATTTACATGCCTGAATTGCCTTCCTTTCTTTCGCCCTTTCTTTCTTTCTTTCTTCCCTCCTCCCTTCCCCCTTCTTTCCTACCTTCCTTCCTGAGATACGTACACAGAACATAACATTTCTGTTTTGGGACTTGTGAAAAAGCTTTAGGAATGTTGAAATACTTTCCAACTCTCCCTAAATGGTATTTTAACGTAACATTCTCATTTATTAAAAGAAGCAGTTTGAAGACACAGTCCAGTGCCTACTGAATTGTTCAGTTACAAACTAAATAGTTTTGACATTGACTTTGAACGATTCAGGATTCACACCTGCCTTCTCAGAAGTTTTGGTGATACCTGACATTGTAATATTACTCTTCTTAGAAGTGGTAATATTGTGGATTTTACTGTATTAACCATAACTATTTTATGTTAGTTGTGTGTGTTACCAATTAATTGTTAAATGTTTTCTTCCAGAAAATATCTACCATATGCGAATTCTGTAGAAGATCACAAAGCACCTTAAATTTATTTCCATTACTTCTTTTTTTTGTCAAATAATTTCAGCATTTACTTAGAATGCATTTACTTGGAGTACAACTGTATTGAGCAATAATGAGTATAAGTTGTCAATGTTAAATCAGGACAGTGTGACCCACTTCACAGTTCATTTGGACCTTGCTCCTGAAGGAGGGGAGGGGAAGAAGACAGAGGATGAAGAGTATGAGTAGATCGAAATAAGGAAGTGGGTTTGAGGGTGTAGCAAAGTCTTTACAAAATCTGTGACCTTAATTAGCACTGCCCTCTAATCTGCTCTAAATTTTAAGAAATGAAAAAAATTTACATCTTTCTGTACAAAGCCTGTTCTTTAAAATTTTTATAAAGCAATTATACTAATAAGCAGAATGCAAGCAGGTAAGACTTTTCAACTGAGAGTGCAAAGATAATTTTATTTTCATAATACACAGTTGCTTCAAACTTAAGCAAAATTGGCTATACTGATGTTCTCCATTTTGGCTCCTGGAAAACCTCTATCTCTACTTCTTGCACATTTTTCTGTCACTTTTTGCTCACAGGCTCTAAAGAGCTGCACTGCAACTCTTTTCTCAGTATGTCTGGATGAAAAAAAAATCATTTTACAGTTCAGGGCACAAAAGACAGTTTGTGTAGCTGAGAAATCCTCAGTAGCTATTGTTTCTAATCATAGAAGGATAGTATTACTTAAGGTATAGATTTGTAATACATAGTAACTATTGTTATAGATTGGTATATTTATAAAATTTCATTTAGTTTAAAATAATCAAGATTTGTTCAATATGACTAATGTAGAAAACTACTGTGCAGCTATAAACTGGTTTCTATCTTTGAAACAAGAATTCTTATTCCCCTGAAATTTAATTACAAGGACATTTTAATCTCTGTAACTAGTTGACTCATCTGTTCAGACTGCCTTACTTGTTCTTTCAAAAATAAATAAATCTCCTCACTTTCCCTCTCTCTAAAAACTCTCTTCCTATATACTTGCCTGACTACTTTGTACTAGATAATGAACTCACCATGAGATGTCAACATGCTTTTGAACTGTTCCATTGTTCACGTGTTACACAGATCCCATGTGTCATATTGTGTGTTACTTATATTAACTTGCCTGTCCATTAGGTGTTTAGCTGAGTTGTTACTCAACCAAAGCCAGGTTTAGATACATCTTATATGAGCAAGAGGAGAACAGACAAGGAAAAATGTACCATTTCACTTTCAAAAAAGGTTTTTACCTGTGCAAATTAAATAACCACAAACAAAGGTCTTAGTTGTTGAGAAAAATGTATGTCCCAGAAGGTATTAACACCTGGCAAACATTCCTATGCATATGAAAAACAGATCTGGAAATAGATTGCAAATGGGAAAAAGCAGCAGCAACATTTTGTGTATTAGCCATGAAAATATTTTGTATTTTTTGTAAGTAATTTTATTGTGTTTTTTAATTGTTTTATACTTAAATTCATTTTGAATGAAAACACATTACTTTCTAAGACTGTTAATATATGTGGGGTACAAGAGTGTGATGTGGTATACAAGTGCACAATATAGACTACCTAATTTTAGAACATAATATGCACCTAAATTTTAGTTACCTCTTGAGAGACTGATTGCTTGCGTTCAACTGCTAGTTGGTGAAGAACAGTAGAAGCCGCAGAAAGCCTCCAGCAGGAGACAACGTCTGTTTAAATGAGGTCTGTCTTCATGAGGGCTAGGCTAGAAGCATTTTGGTTTGGCTTGCTCAGACTACCTGTTACAAAACCATGGCTTGCCTTCAGTATTCATCATCATCCCTTCTTTCCTTACCAGAAAAAAGTGCTTGGCTTGGCTTGACTTGGTGAACTGCTCCTCATTTTCTTCCCTTACCTGCTCAGCTTGGATTCAGAAATGCTTCCTGAAAAAGCCATTTTTGGGGATGCTATTTCAGAGGAGAAAAGTCCCTTTCTGAGGCACATATTTTATCTGGTAATGGAGGGCCAGCACCAGTGCTTAGCTTCCATACACAAAGCAAAACAAAACAACATACAATACTCATATTGTTAGAGCATGTTTCATACAATAGAGACCAGCAAAAGATAAATAAATCTGTGAATACTTTATACTACCCAGGGCTTTTATTTGGAATTACTTTACATTTGTGTATGATGCTAAATGCTCTACCTGCTTTGATCTTCATGGAAGAGGACTCAAAGAGAACCATAAAAATCTGTTAAAAATTATAGACACTTTTTCAGTACATAAAAATGTCACAGCTTTAAAGTTCATTATCTCTAGTCCTCTAGGTCTAGAAGTGAGAACTGGTTCCTATTTGGAAAATGTTTTTCCTGCTACAGTCATATAGCTCCCTGTAGCTGGAAAAATCTAAAATGCCTTCTTGAATATACCGTACCCATATTTTTATAGGACTTTTGAAAAACAAACCAATCCAAACAGTAGTAAAATATTTGATATGCATGTTTAAAAACTAAATAAATTATGGGTTAAAGTGATCTGCTTCTGTGCAAAGTGTCATAAAACTCTACCATTTTGATTTAGTTGTTTTTTACAGCCATTTTGCATTTTTGCAGCAGTATATGAGTGTACACAGAGCAGTATAGGAATAAGTACTAGCGCCTGAACAAGAGAATTTAGGATTTGATCCAGATAATGGCATTGATACCAAAAGAAAAAAAGAAAATTAAATGATGGATGTCAAGGGAAGTAAAAGCAACTGAATCAAAATAAGAAAAAGAACTAGATAAAGCTAAATGTTAGGTAAAATAAACTCAGGATGAGCTCTATTTCCCCAAGGAATAAAATCTCAGTGATAATTCATGAACACATCCAAATCAAGTGTACATGGTAGGGATATCTATGTTATCGATCAATTCTTCAATAGCAGTAAAATGAGTCAATGGTTTAATAGATATTTTCCATCACCAATTTTCATACTATGAAAAGTCACTTAAGTAATAGAACCATTTTTCTTCATGAAATAACCTTTATGTTACTTTATTGTTCAGTGCTCTCTTGGGAAAATAGTCTTTGCAGTCTGTTAGGAGGGCTGATGACATGCAATAGAGCAATACATATCTTGTGACTTACCAAAATTATATTAAATATCAGAACTCATATTACATGTTTGAGTCTCTTGTCTGTTCTACCACTTCACCTCCTGCCTTTTGTGGTTGCCTTGATATTTCTGAAGGCTTTGTATTGAAGATGTGGTTTCCTACTATTTGCCTCTTATTCTGTTTTTTTATCCAGCTGGCCTTTGAAAGGTGGCCCTCCCGCTGAACATGGAAACTGTACCATCTGGCTGAGAAAAGGCAAAGACTTTTGATCTCTAACAGAAGCCACTGAAGCTATAAAACCAATCAAAAACAAAGAACGAACACAAATAAAAGTAAAATTGTAGATTTAAGCATTAATCTTTAATTATGCAGTACTAATAATAGTAATAAATGAGAAAAGGAAAACAAAGACAGTAGTTCATAAAGATAAGAACATGAAACCAGCATTCAAATTCAATAATCCAGAATAATCCATGATCAACAACAAATTATGAAAAGTTTAATTTAAAACAAAGAACGAACACAAATAAAAGTAAAATTGTAGATTTAAGCATTAATCTTTAATTATGCAGTACTAATAATAGTGATAACTGAGAAAAGGAAAACAAAGACAGTAGTTCATAAAGATAAGAACATGAAACCAGCATTCAAATTCAATAATCCAGAATAATCCATGATCAACAACAAATTATGAAAAGTTTAATTTATACTATTTTCGGTAAAGATTTATTATGAGATGGTTTTAAAAATCTTGTATTATAACTAACATTTTTAAGTTTTTATTTTAAATGAGCTTAAAGGGAGGAGAATAATTGTAATGAAATTGCATTTTGGGACAGATTTTTAGTGAATAAAGAGTAAAGAATTTGTATAAATAAATCTGATTTTAACAGACATCATTAAGAAAAATGGGTTTGAGTTAGGAAAGTGGTAGAGGTAGGCATTCTTAATGTTATACTTCATAAAACTTCTAGGCTGATTTTATATTTAAGGCTTCATGTGTATAGCTACAGATATGTGATATGTAATTTAGTGTGTGAATATATATACATATTTACATGTAAAGATATTCTGGTCAGATGAACTCTTAATAGCAAACTTCTGTATATGTATTTGCTTTGCTTTCTATTGGATTTGTATAAATTTGTGGGTTTTTTTCATAATAATTTGACAAACTATCTTAATTGCATATTTCATAATGCTTTACTTTAATTGATAGCTTTTTGAACATTTAGGTATGCTACACCCTGATTGGATGATTGGGATTTTTAAGGTGAAGGGAGGAATGCCTAATTAATTAGCCACTGCATTCTTTCAAAGAAAGGATATTCCTCTTTGGTTCTTTAAAAGTGGAAACTACATAAAGCTGATTCAGACAATCAAATGTCTCATCCATTTACAATGTATATGTAGATGTGTGGACAGTCTGCACACTATGTCTGCCCCAATTTTTAGTGGAAAATCCTGCTTTTACTGTCACAAAGTTCTCTAGGAGTTTCATGGGCCACATTAAAAAGGAAAAAAGTTGTATTACGTCCATAGGAACCACTCTTCAAGAATTATCTGCAAGTACTTGGGTATGCTGAACACTTCCTTTGTCATTACTCTTCACAAATACTGTCTATAGGCTCTACTTTAACTCTTGAAGCCTGTTTGCAAATCTTGTGGTATCCATTAAACTTTACTAGACTCTGTAGGGTTATGCTTTACCCATGCAAATCTACAAAACGCTTTTCTTACCCCCTGACTCCTGTAAAGGAGGGACTATTCACAGAAGCTGCACATGGCAGTTCAGAGTTGTTACATTTCACCCTTTGACAAATATTTATATTCTATTCATGCAAATAGATACAGAGAGTTGTGTGGGAGTTTTAAAGAAAAGTTATGAAAGCCTGAGAAACAGAAAACTTTAAGTGAATCAGCTGATAGTTGGTGGGTTTTTAGAGATGACTTTACATATTTACCCCAAATTTTACAGACATAGAATATAAACTACTGACTCAATGTATAAACATGATAAATCTTTCCACTTGAACATGTATCTCTCACCACAGATATATGGTTAGCGAAAGTGGTGGTACCTCCTTCCTGAGATGGAGTGATCAGACCTGAACTAATTTAAACAAATTTGACCTTGAAAAATGTAAACCTCATTTATTCTAGTGAATGAAGCATATTTAGTTTAAGTTAGTTGACAGATGCATGTAGATTGTCTTTAGAGTCAGAAATCCTCGCTGTGCTGAAGTCAGTGTAAAATTCAGTGACTTCAGTGGAACCAGGATTTTGTCCAAAGTGTTGGAAGCAACTGGGCTGGTGACAGCCAGTTCTCTGAATCACTTGTGCAGATTTGCAAGTGTGTTTGATTTCAGTTGCCCTTGTAGCACCATAAATAATCTTTCATCTACTCAGTTAACATTCCTTTGATAAACAGTGTCTACAGCAATAATTATAAAGGAGCCTCTTCTTTGACATGGAGGAGAATAGCGCTCAAAGTATACTCCAATAGCTAATTAGACACCTCTTTTTCTCCAACATGTATCTCCCCTTCCCTGTCTCAAAAGAATTAAAAAGCAATCCAGCGCCACAGAAAATAGGAAGGAGATATGATTCAGTTCATCTTGTCAAGCTACAGCTTTTAATGATGGGCAGAGTGTCCTGTGGTTTCTTTCGTGTGTGATGTAACAGCAAAATATATTTCAGCAGTAATTTCTAACTGAGAACAAGATTCTGCTGTGTCTGACATCCAACCAGCCATGAAGGGAGCTAAATACAGTGGCTGGCCCGGGGGGAATCCCCATCCAGCCAGCCATGAAGGGAGCTAAATACAGTGGCTGCCCTGGGGAGAATCCAGCAGCCACCCCACATGAGAGCAGTATATAACAGATGGGACTAGGATGACTGATTTAATTAGAATATTTTAATAGAAGAATGGAGAAACATTGCACAGCTCTATCAGTTAGTGAAAAACTCCATTAAATTCCCCAAATTAATTGTTCCATAGGGAGAATATGTCAAATAAAGCATATCTTACTGTAATCTCTCTCTCTTTTTCTCTCTTTCTCTCTCTTCACCTCTCCCTCGATCTATTAATTAAAATGCTGAATGGCTTAAAGCACTTGAATTGATCTGATACCTTCAGTTCCAAAGATATTTTATTGTAGAAATATCTTTCTTAATCATAAATTCAGAAGAAAAATGTCCACCTGCTAGTGACAAATTATTTGTTGTATTTCATATAAGATGTAATCTTTGTCCAAAACAAAATTAATTGTTTGGGGTTTTTTGAGGTGTTTTTTTTTGTTAATAGGCAATAGGTTGTACCATGTATTTGAATTGCCTGTTAGGATCATATGAATTAAATTAAATGGACTTATGTTTAGGCTTTTTTTTTTTTTAAGAAATGTTAAAAGAATTTCATGTGAAAGTCTTTAAATTCTCCCAGTAATATTTCATTATATTCATAGAATCATAGAATTATTTGGGTTGGAAGGGACCTTTAAAGGTCATCTAGTCCAACCCCCCTGCCATGGGTAGGGACATCTTCAACTAGATCAGGCTGCTCAGAGCCCCGTCCAACCTGAATATTATCACAGGACAGAGAATTCTGTAAACTATCTTTCCAGTTCTTAATAGAATCTGTATTAAATAATTTTAGCAATCTAATAATTTCATCTTTGCGTTTGAAAGAATGTTGTATTTTAGGAAATATAGCAAGCCTACTGATGGTAATGAAAGAATGACATACCAAAAAGCTTAGCAACACAATGCTTAATGGTAATTCAATTGTTGGAATAATGGAATCTATATCGAGTAACCATGACAGAATCTCCTATTCAGTAACTGTTCAAGTGCAAAGAAGAAGAACAAATAGTCTAGCTAACAGCACAAGAAGACAATCTCAGTATTATTTTGTGGGACCTTCCTATTAAATCAAATTATAAAGGGCTGGAAACTTATCAAAAGGATATTTAAAGAAGACAAACAGAGTATTTAATAATCATCATCATCATCATCATCAGAAGTGAGGACAGGTTTTTTTTTATTTAAAGAAAGGGCTTCATTGTTGACAGTGATTCATCTACAAAGGTCAGATTTTTATCTTTCCTATTGCAAAATGAGAATGTTACATTACTTGAATGTGAAATTTAGCAAATCCAGTTTTTTTAAAAGAAAATAAGGATTGCATGTGTTTTTCTGCCTATGCTACCCAGACATTTTCATTTTCATGATGATTTCACTGAAACAACCATCTTCAAGTTGCTTTTATTTTTTCTAGAGGATTTTTGTATAAGAATTTCGTTCCACATTTTTGTAGCTTTTTAGTTTACGTTATCCTTTGTTAGCCTTCAAGAATGGTCCATCACAAAAGCACATACAGTCACTCCCCATTCAGGAGTAGCTCATAACTGACCTTGAATTTGTTGGTTTCTACAGAATATTTGGAAGGATACTTATTAAAAAAAGGGAAAAGACCCACATTTCTTCCTATTATGTGGGCTGTCAATTTGAGCTCCTATGTTTTTCATTGTTGAATGATTCAATGTGACATATATTATTATACTTTCTCTTCTCTGTAGTCACTGAATATTTCAGCAGCAGCCTAGATTGGAATCCTGCAGAGCTTAAAACTTGCACCTCTGCAATGTCATTCTGACATTGAGAGTACCCCAATAAAGAAATTAATGTAACATGCAGAATGCAGTTATGGTACAATTAATGCCTCATTCAGAACAGCAGTTCAGGTTAGAATTTACAACTTCTAATGCATCACTAAGTCCAAGTGGTTCCTTAAATTCTCTGAGTTTTGGGAAGGAATTAACTTTGCCTTAGTTTTCTATTAGTAACACCATGTTCTGGCTTTTAGTATGCATACTCAAGCTGAGCGGTACCATCTCAGCTCTGGTTGCAATAAGGTTGCTTGTTAAATTTGCTAAAACCACTGAACACAGGTCCTTTACTGCTTTGGGGTATATTGTTCTCCTTGGAAGAGGTAATTTCCTCTTCATATACCTATTACTTTAGGATTAATTTGTTGCTGCCTGCATGATAGTGCATTTGGAAGGCAAACATTGCTCAAAGTTTAAGAAGAATAGGAGGAAACCAAAATGTTAAGTATAAGCTAAATGGGTTGATCTTCAGAAAATGTGGAAGTAATTGTTACTGAGGTCAAGTAAAATGGGCCTCTGAAGAACTGTCAAACATACACGGTGGGAGAGAAATGATAACATGAAAGGTGATATTGGTTGACTAATAAGTCAACTTTTGCTTGGAGTTAATTTTCGATTAACACTTCAACTTCATCTTTCATTATAGTGTGTAGGAATATTTAAAATACAGAATAATCAATGAAAGATATGTGTATTTCATCACAGATTTGAAACTAGAGCCACCATGTGATGGAAAAAAATGTCCATGAAGGCTTCTACAAACATTGACCACCTATGGTCTAGGTGATGTTCCTTCTCTAATTTTCCATAACTTTAGAAATCTTGTAGTTTGAAGATCTGAGGGGAGAGGAAAAGAGGAAGAAATGAGAGGAAAGGGGGTTTTGTTTTTGTTTGGGTTTGGGGGGGTTTAATGTCTATAGAGAATAATTAGGGTCACAGCTGTGATTACAGATTTTGGATGCTCTAAAAATGAAAATAAATAATAAAGCTAAAATTTTGCTACAATGTGTATATAATTTTACTAATTGCTCTGTTACCAATGACAATGAGTCAGTATCTCAGTTGGATTATATTATTTATGAACATTTTTGTCTTCTTTTGTGTACTGAATTATATTTGCATTAGAATGTTTTTCTATACTTGAATTCATGTATTTCTGATGCAAAGTAATATTATTTTTTTTTAGAATTCCAAATTAAAGTAAAATGTGGTTGAACTGTGAAAATTTGAGGAATGAAACAGTATAAATTTTGAAACAATAGCAGAGATTGTGGTTTTGTTTCAACTCCTAATAACTGGCTGTCTTTTCTGTGATTTTTCAGTTGTTGCTCTTGTTCTGATTAACTGAAACTAGGAAGAAATCTAAAATATATAATTACTGTTTTGCTCAAATTGCACAAAAACACCTGATATTTTTAAAGTAAAATAAGACAAGTTGTATTTCATATATAGGACTATCTTTACATTAAATATATAAGTGAACCTACACTAAATATTTCAAATATCTCATGATTAAAAAAATTAGTCACTGGTAAGCAGGAACATATATGTTGGATGGAAACTTCAAAGCATTAGATGCTGAAGTTTGATATTTGACATTAGCACAAGATCACAGGATCATTCAGGTGGGAGGGGGGCTTGGGAGGTCTTCAGTCCAGCCTTGTGCACAAACAGGATCAGCTGTGAGATCACACCAGGTTGCTCAGAGCTTTTTTGAGACATATCACGAGAAACAGGGAATGGAGACTGCCCAACCTCTATGGACAAATCTGGTCCACTGCCTGACTTTCCTCATGGTGACAAAACTTTTCCTCATATTGTCTGAACCTCTCTTGCTTCAGCTTATGTCCATTGTTTCTTGTATAGTCCCCTTTGCCCCAATTCATGCTCCATTGTGAAAAGCACAGCTCTGTTCTCCTTGTTCAGGGGATCTTAGGTGCCCCTGAAGCCACTTCTGCCCCAGGTTGGACAAATCCCTCTCCCCAAGTCTCTCCTCATGGTGCAGTTGCTCCAGTCCTGACTGTCTTTGTGTTATCTGCTGAACTTGCTGTGGTTTATCAATGTCCTTCCTGTATTAGGGGGCTCCAACATGTTAAGACGTGATTTTAACAAGACCAGAGTAGAAGGAGATAATCAGTCCTTTGATCTCATGCTAATACAATCCCAGATGCTGTTGGCCGCCTTTGCTGCTAGGGCATGCTTCTGGCTCATGATCAGTTCGCTGTCAACCAAAGTCTCCAACTCCTTTTCCACATGGCTGCACTCCAGCCAGTGTATCCCCAGCCTGTATTGCTGAAAGGCATTTTTCCTTCCCAGGTGCAGGTCTTTGTTGAGTTTCATAAGGTTCCTGTTGGTCCATTCCTTCTGCCTGCTTAGGTCCCTCTGGATGACAGCCCTGTCCTCGAGCATATCAACTCATCCCTCCAATCTGGTGTCATTCACAAACTTGATTAGTACACTCTGTTTGCGTCCTTCAGGTCAGTGATAAAGAAGTTGTATAGTAGAGGTGCTAATGTAGACCTCTGTAGTATGCTACTTGTTAATGTCCTCCAGGTACAATGCGATGGATTAACCATGATCATCTGACTCCATTCATCCATCCAACCATTTTTCCTGTATAGTCATCCATGCATCCAGACAGCAGTGTCCCAACTTGGATACAAGAATATTGTGGGAGACAGTGTCAAAATCCTTGCCCTCTATACTTTTGGTTTTTTTTCTTTTTTTCTTTTTTTACACTGGAACTTAGTCTTGAGCCAGTCTCCTGATACAACTGTTTGTTTTCCTGAGTATCAAGATGCACTGTTCTTGTTGTCCTTAAGTACCCACAAGCTTTCCTGAGCTCCTTCACTGTTCAGACCTGATTATCATGTTCCCAGACACTATTTTCTTGTTTATGAACAGCAGATCCAATTGTGTTTGACCTCTGGTTCAAGCAGTATCAAGCAATTATCTTTGACAACCTCCAGTTACCTCTCAGATTGCTTGCATCCCTCCATGTTTCCCTTCCAATAGATGTCAGAAAGGTTAAACTCCTCCATGAGAATTAAGGTCTATGATCCAGAGAGACTTTTTCCTGTTGTTTAAAGAAGACTTCATCTGCTTCCTTATCCTGTTCAGGTGGTCTGTAACAGACTCCCAGCATGACGTCACTCTTACTGGCCCCTCTGATTGTGTTCTATAAGCTCTCAACCAGCTTGTCGTCTGTCCTATAGAAGAGCTCCATATATCCAATTTGCTTCTTCACATAGAGGGCAATCCCCCTCCTTATCTTCCCCACCTGCTTTTCCTGAAAAACTTGTATCTGTCCATGGGAGCACTCCAGTTGTATGAGCTGTGCCCTCAACATCTCAGTTATTCCAGTGATGGCACAGGTCTGACACTGCACCTGGATCTCTGCTTCCTCCTGCTTGGTTCCCAGGTTGCGTGCATTTGAGCACACATATTTGACATGCCCCCCCTTGCATTCCTGTTTATTGTTCCTGAGGTCTACCTTGTTCCCCTTACCCTACACCTTTGTTTTCACCCCTGACTACCTTTTCCTTACTTAATTGTAGGATATAATACCATTCCCCTGCTGTTCCCAGTTTAAAGATCTCCTCACCAGGTTGGCCAGCCTGCTAGCAAAGATGCTCTTGCCTCATTTGATCAGGTAGATCCTGTCTGTCCCCAGAAATTTTCAGTCTTCAAAGAAGTTCTTGCGGTCATAAAAACCAAACCTTTCTGTAACTGCCTACCAGCACTGGAATAGTTTTTGGCCTGAGGAGATCTCTGCTCTTCCTCAAGCCTTTGCCTTTACCACAAGGATAGAGGAGAAGATCATCTCCTCCCTTACCACTTGTCATCATTATCTGGTTATTTCTGTCAGCTTTGGACGCATGACCATGATGGCAGTAGACCATCCACATGGAAAGTAATTTGAACTTGGTAATCTGCTCATTCAAACAGATATGTAATTTAATGAAATATAAACCTAGGAATGGCAATGTTGGCCCAATCTCCAAAACTGGAAATGAGTTCTGGAAAGGTAAGACTTTGAGTAATGTTTGTGATTCATAATGGGAAGTCTTACAATGACAAAGTTAAAGACACCGTGTTATACTCATTTTAAGAGGCACCTTGCTTAGATCATATACATATATTCTAGGAAATGATGGTAAGTGATAAGAGGTTTCTGCTTTCTAAGTAAAACATAAACAAAAAAGGGGGGAAAAACCTTTTTTTTCTTGTCATTTTACAATACTTCTACAGGAGCACCATTAAAATTTTGATCAAAATTTCATTTAAGATAATGGGAGGGGGTCTTTTATTTCTTTTAATCTTTCTTTCAATTTGAAAATATTCAAATCCTTTTTCTTTTTTTTTAATTCTTTAAAATTTCTCTAAAAATTTCTCACTTCATAGTTTTCAGCTTCACTGAGGGAGTTTGCTTCCTCCCCTTTTTTAGGACAGAATTAAAGTCACTATTAATGTATCAGCAAGGAGAATTTGAAGAAATATGTTATCACAAACAATTTTTTTTTTTTTTTAAATCAATGAACCAGCTTTTGGACTTCTATGATCATTATGAAATCAAAGTTAATGTGTTCTGCTATAATTTTTGAATATACCTATATTTTCCTATGCATATACACAGTCATTTTGTTTGTCAGTATTGGCACTTGAATGGAAGATTTGGATATCATTTAAGTAATGCATGTAATTGCAGGAATGCATGTAGCTTCTCTTACACCAGTGTCTTAACTATACACCTTTAAAAGAAGATAGTTTATGACTGGAATTCTTGCAGTTAGAGAGAGAATTTGAATTTCTTTTAGCTGGATTGGTATCTGTTCAAACACCAAAATAAAGCACTACCTAAAGAGAAAATGAATGAGTAGGTGCTCTGTGCTCCAGGATCACAACTATTTTCCAAGTTACTCTTAAATAGTTTTATGCTTGGTCGTAGGGTTCTTTGATTCAAGTCAGCTTTCATGAAGTGGAAATCTCAGGTTTCTAGTTCAAAAGTAAGCTTTTAGCCAAAGCAGCTTTGAAAGCATGAGTTGATTTCAAGTGAGTACTAGAGTTGGGGGAAAAAAAAAAAACAAAACCAAAACAAACCACCCTGCAGCTGTGTTTTACTTCTGCAAGAGGGGCTTGTGAGATTTAGAGATATCCAGAAAAATTCAGTACATCTATTTTTTGCAAGAAAAGTATCTGAAATAACTGTTTCAGCAAACTTTCCTAAAAAACATAGAACTCCCCTGTTAGAGATGTGGTAATGGAGGATTTGAAGTTGCAGAGAGAAGTGTAAATTGTTACTTGACAGGCCTGTCCTAAAAGTTATGCAGTGGCTGTGCTATATGATTTCCTCTCTGTCTCTGAAAGCACAATTGTTTTTCTTGGGAGTAAGGTGAGTACAGATACCATAATGAGAGCCATAGGCAGAGCTGCACATGGTAAGTTAAGTCATTGGTTCATTTTTGCCTATTTTGCTGCTGCTTTTTTGGTCACCAAGACATGGTCTGCAGAATTTAATGTTAGACCAACCCTTTCTTTTCCTTCTTTTCTACTAATACAGCTTAGCTGAAATTGAAGCCAGGCATTATTAACACTGCCTTAAGAGTTTCTATGCGATATGCATAGAGTTGCAGTTTCGCCATGTTTATAAATCTTCATAAACCAAGCCAAACTAAGACCCTGATAAAGCAGAAGGTGTCAAAATATGTAAAATTTGCCTCCAGGAGCTGTGAAGCTCAGAACAATTTTCTCTGGCTATCCTATTAATGAAGATAAAATTTACTAAGGGAAAAAACCTCTTAATGAAAAGTTTGATTAACAAATTTCTGTTGGATTTCCTATGCAATATATAAATGGTAAGGTCTCCTGTGAAACAGCCTATTTAGATTGATCAAAGTTCTAAATAAGAGATACGGATTCAGCAAAAGCTATCCATGTATTGTAAAACTATCTTAGTGTAAGATGATCTAATAATGGCCAGGGAGAAGGGAGAATTGTTGTTAATCTTGCAGGTAACTCTTCTAACACCTGATATTCTGTTATTCTGTATCTCACACCATACCCAACTTCCCATGAAGACAGATGATAGAGGTAAGGTTTAGTTGTTCATTAAACTTAAACTCAGGTAATTTATTATTCACCATATTTAATTTTTTTGTAACAGGTGTAACAAATGCATGCGGAGAAGGGAGAATTGTTGTTAATCTTGCAGGTAACTCTTCTAACACCTGATATTCTGTTATTCTGTATCTCACACCATACCCAACTTCCCATGAAGACAGATGATAGAGGTAAGGTTTAGTTGTTCATTAAACTTAAACTCAGGTAATTTATTATTCACCATATTTAATTTTTTTGTAACAGGTGTAACAAATGCATGCAGATCTACTAAAGTACACTATGCTGAGTAGCAATAAAGATAATTAAATGAAAGCAGCAACAAAGAAACTTAAATGGCTGACTCAAATTTTCAGTGGGCCCCTTACTACTCTACACAATTTTTGAGGAAACTAGGTGACAGTCTTATTTCTAATATTTGCCAACTGGAAGGCTCATAGCTTTGTTCTTAGCTTCTATGCAATATAGAAAAATAAATCAGTGAAGACCTTTTCCTGAAGTATGGAAATTGCTGAATGTCATATCGGAAAATACTTTCTTCTGTTCTTTCTTTGAGATTGAGTGTTCACTTAAACACACGATTTCTTCATTTTCTGCGAAACACACTGACAGTAAATTCACTGGCAGGATATGCCCAAGTGTGTTTAGTCTGAGGCACTGGAATAAGTTCAAGCCCATGGTATTCTGTAAAAATCTTTCCTTGTCTTCTATTAATCAAAAGACAAATAAATTTGTCAGCAATATGTGGCAACAGGAAATGCACAGGTTAAACAATACCTCTCTTACTATCTTTCTTTATTGCCTTGCTAATATACCCTTTTAATTCACCACACAGACCTTCTGAGACTGATCACTCTAGATAGTGTATGTCTCCATACATCTAATGAAAAGCATAGCACTTCTTCTTTTTATCTAGCTGTATCACACAAATTCAATTCCATTTCATGTTTTACACATTGCGTTGAAAAATATCTCATAATTCAAATTATGAACAGTTTAATGCTGGGCACCCATTTCCATATCTCCTCGAAATAAATGACAAATGTTTACCTCTTCGCAACAGGGTCAGACAATTCAAAAAGGAAAATGTATACAGTGACCTAATTTGCAGTTTAAACTTTTCAAGGGTCATAATGTCTAGTGTAGTCATGACTGTAGAAGTCTAGAGAATAAAGGGTTTATTGTGTCTCTGTAGACTGTGAAGTACTTGCATACTTATAAGCAGGGAATGCTGAATTATTATAATTAATTAATTTATCTGGTGATTTATAATTTAGCCTTTGTTCTCATTTTGAATTATGCATGAGCCAGTGACAATTTTGAAAAAAATTGTTTATTCGTACCTTTTCTAATTTTAACCTGCAGTTAGTTCAGTCATTGTTAGCTGCATTTGCCTATCCCTGCTTATGAAGTGGGAAAACAGCTCTGTAGGAAAACTTTCACAATGTATTTTACTCTTATTTTTCCTAGTTTAGGAGGGGTTTTTTTGAAAGGGTGATTTTACATTGTCAATGCTGTTCAAAGAGAATGGAATTATTAACTGACAGTGACAATCTTGGCATTATACAATACAGGGCTTTTAAAATCCCTAGCAAGAAGCAGCTTCCTTCGTTATTAGGGATTTTAAATCACAAGTGACTTTGTACAATTAATGCAGAAGATATTGCCTTTAGTGCATAAAATGAAGCATTCCTGACCACCCTGTGGCTTGTACTATTTCTCTCATTTGCACTGTGATATCCCATATTGCCGGCTTCTGAAGCCTTTTTTCTTGGTCCACAGAGGTAATAACATCCAGCAAGAACAGTCAACAAGTGGAATGTATTTAAAAATCAGAGATATTTTAGTGCTGGTTTTAATAACTATTTTTAATTAGAATACTTCAGTATTCCATTACAATACAATACACAAAAATATCAGTGTTTGAAAAGTGTCAATTTATGGTTTTATGGAGGCTTTGTTTTGTTTTATTTTTTAATTTTACATCTCAGCTAACTCCCCTGCTCAGCAACATGCTTAAGTCTGGGTTTAAAACTAAATATTTGGTAAATCTCACTCAAGTCAATCCCAAATTTGCTGTGCTTTCTCACTAATTATACCTTAGACCTCAAAGCAGGTATGTCAGTTCGACAAGTGTTGTATGACATTACGAGCTACTAAAATTACTATAAAACACTTCATTTAAAAATAAGTGTTTTCATAATGAATAAAATTACGTCCCTGAGCTTTCTCATTTGAATGTTCAGTTAAGTGATGTGAACAGTGAAATGACAATGTTTGGCACTGTTACAAATTACTAAAGATGGTTCAATATAACAAGACTAGTCACAGAAGAGTTTTACAGTACTAAGTGACCTGGCAAAAATTCTGGATGAAATTTAAGGCTGATAAAATCTAAACAATCTCCATAAGGGAACACACTGATCTTTTATATAGAATGATGATTTCTAAATTAATTATTGCTGTTCAGAAAATAAATCTTAGCAACATTGTGAATACAAGAAGCAAAATAGCATATTAGAATTTACCAGGGGAGCAATAGAAAACAAAGCAGTAAGTTCATTATGCCAATGAATAAATCCACAATAATCTATATCCTGAATACTGCATAAAGTTTGGTCACCACATCTCTAATATGTTACTTTGGAACTAGAAAATATATGGAGAAGGGCAGCCTCAGTGATCAGAGGTATGTAATGGCTTCCATACAAGGGGAGATTTAATAGAGTAGAGTAGAATGATTAAGTTTGGAAATTTGGAAAACATCAACACAGTTATCTCTGGTTTTATATACTTTTCTTAAGCATCTGCTAGTTCCTCTTAACAGTATAGGTGTATAGTGCTAAATAAGAGGTACGGGATCTGATCCTGGCCCAGTGGTGTAGACTGTCCTGTGTTCAGACTCTGTATTTGTCTTGGGGAAAGTGAGGTGGAACAGTCAAAAAAGAAACTAAGGGTGTGAGCTAGTGAAACAGCCAAAGACCATCCGGAGATTGAATGTTCTCCCTGTCCATCTTCTATTTATCTATAAATAGCAGTCCATCTACAGCAGTACAGATGTACTCCTAGAGGCAGGATCATGGTCTAGATGAAATTTTGTACCAAAGCACTTTGGCTGTTCTCATGTTCTTGTGCCTACTAGTGACAGGCAATGTGAGTTTAGATGTGAAGAAAAATGTGTATACAGAGTAAACCAAAGTTGCACAACTTCTAAGACTACCTGTTAGAGGACAGTTTTGGTAGACTATATAATGTTTTCTGTTGGAAAGTATGCAGGGAGAGTACCTTATTTTTGCTGTCAGAGATATTTTCAGATTCCAGTTTGAACAAACAGCTACTGTGACTGATCTTTTGGGAGGGAAAGTCTTTTTGCATAAATGTATTGCTTTGGAAAACAGGCTGAAGGGACAGATGAGAGGTCTACCAGGGATGGGATCAACCGTACTGGTTAGGGTGCACTTCTGATGATTTTGAGGGCTTCAGCTTGTGTCAGGAGTGGACAAAGTTGATGGACTGAGCATCAAAGCATCCCTTTCCTGTTCTTATGGTTCAGTCAAAGGGAGCTCTCGGCTGGACTGTAGCTGGCAAAAACCCAACATTCAGTTTATGCTCTAACCTTGCTTTGATAGGCTGGTCAAAGCCACCTTTTTTGACATTTAAGGCCCATAATAAAGCCTGTAGGAAACTGGCATTCCCCAGCTGGTGTGTGGGATAGACGTCTGTTGTTCACCAGCAAAACCAAAGAAATAGATGTGATTATAAGCAAATAAAGGTGTTCAGTTCTCTTTCAGAGCATTCTTCCACCAGTGTCTGAGGCAATCCTTAAAGCTTGCTGTAATTTAGAGCAGGCTCCAAAGTGCTGTAACGCTATGCAAGGAAACATCCATGAGCAGAGCAGCAGGACAATCAGGAAATTCAAAAGTGAACTGAAAGATATATTACACTTTGTATGCTTTATTAAATGAAATCATCTAGTAATGTGGTGGGTTTTTTTTCTTTCCTTATGTACCGCTTTTTCCTCTCCATTTTTAGTTTGTTTTGGAATGAATTTTTAATATATTCATTGTATTTTAATAGTCATTTGACTAATGAAATGGAGAGGAATAGACATGGCTTCCAGCAGTTACAAAAGCTTAATTAGACATGGTGCTGATAGGGAAGTGGATAACAGTACTATGTGGATTTATGTTTCACTTGATATTTTACTCTAGAGGCAGCATGTTCTGAAAGTCTGTAAGTTTCAGAAGAAAGCACTGTGCAAGAGTTGCACTGAAAAAAGGCTAAAGTGCATTCGTATTGTCTTTGAGATTTTTAATCTTGTAGTCCTAATTTTTTTAAATTTCTGAGTGTCCATGAATTTACTGCTTGGTAAAGTCAATGCAGAATATTGCAAATGTTAGTTTCTGGGTTTTGCTGGGTGTGAATGATTTTTGCCTGTTTGTCTTTGGTGCGTTAATGAGGAGTGATAAAGTTGTAAATAGAAGTTAAGCTACAGTCTATATTTTAAGTAAAAAACAGATTGAGGACACCGATTGCTTTGTGGTAAAGAGAGACTTTTTCCTGTGGTGTTTTTTTTTTTTCTTTTTTTTTCTTGCTTGTCACTTGTCTTGAAATATGCTGTTAAGTTCTTAGCAGCTGTTTCTTTTGCAGCAACCCTTGTTACCTTTCCAGTGTTCTAAATATGACATTTATTTTCCCATTTGTTAATTTTGAGGTCTTTAAATGGAGGCTTAGGTAGCACCTGACGAGAACCATTAAAACCAATTTTGAGTGTTATATTCTGCCTAACTGGCCAACAATGACTTGTGCATTCACTGCAATTAAAAAAAAAACCATAATT
>NW_008794408.1:193588-201530 GCF_000699145.1 Aptenodytes forsteri | reverse complement strand
TGGCTTCTCCAGCCTCCTCCTTCTCAGCTGGACTGGAACTGTTTCCAGCAAAAATATTTACCATAATTTTATTAAAATTTAATATTGGTCTCTTGGATCAAACTCCTTTCTAAAAGCCAGTTTATCTGGTTAAAAAAGATGCATATTTTTATCCTGCTATATTTCTTTTCCATCTTGCTTATATTTTTTTAAGTTTGCATTTGTTTCTCCTTCATGATAGTCAGTTAATCATTTTATCTACTGTTTCAAATCACTGTTATGTAAGCAATAACTGTTTAGATTTCAAATCTTTTCTGTAACATTTTTACAGTTGAACTGTTTGCTGTGTACTTTTTGATTTATTAGAGTTCTTTACAACTCAGTACAAATTCAATTTCAATTCAAAATCAAAAATTTTACCTCTACTGTACAACTAATAATGTTTTATACAGTTGACAGCTGACTGCAAGAAATAATCCAAACTCACCCTTCCTACATGTTTAAAAGTTAGCTCAGTTCCACAAGAGTTAAGCTGGAGATCCTTTCTACACTGGAGTTACCAGAGTACCTCTCCCATTGCGTACTGTAATAATTCAGGGCAGGCTGTTTTGAATCAGAGGAAATCTGGTTTATAAATTGAACAAGGAAGTCAGTTAATAGAAAAAATACCAGAACCAGAAGACAACAGAAAATTTCAGTGATTGACTGACAGCTCCTATAAAACATCTTTTTTTGTTTTCAGAGATCTTTTTTTCCTGATTTTAAGTAAAATACCCAAATATGCCAAAACTGCCAGTTCACAGCTTTAAATACGGAGCATTACATCAAAAATATTTTTTAACAGATTAAAATCTGCACAAAGTGTCCATTTGGCTATTAAAAATAGCTATTAATAAGTTCTGTGTTGAGAGCTCCATTGCTTAAGTTTCTATCATTACTTGTTCAATTTCACAAATTAAGCAAATTAATAAAATAGCAGACCATGGTTTCTGGTCCTATGCATTGCCGTCACTATCATCATATGTATTGTTACCTTGTAGAGTTACAGAATCATCTGAATATTTCACAAGACAAAAACTTATGGATCATCAATTTCCTCTCTAAAAGAAGAATGAAAGCAATCAGGAAACTTAACATGTGGAAGTACACATTATCCATTGGAAAAACTGTTTCCAGACCATCTAAACAGAGGTCCCACTGGGATTTCGATAACACACTCTTCTCTACAGTTAAACAGTTTAATGGATTTGGTAGCTTAACAAAATCCATTTCTTTCTAACAACCATGAATTTGGGTTGTTTTTTTTTAACTCCACAGTGTAGCTCACACTCTCCTCACATAGAGGGCAGCTTATACCTCTCTATAGCAGATCCACATGCCATTTGAATCAACCTTTCCCCAGATAGGCAAAACTGACTAATGTCCAAAACATTATAATAACATTTGTATCTGTAGTTGAGGAGGGCCAGCACATATTAATTTGTCACTTGGTGCATATTTATCAACCAGATTGTACACTGTTGCCATACTTGGGCTGTTAAAAGCCTTTATTAAAACCAGTGCTGCTGAAATCAAATGGCCTTCATTATCTTTGTTCTAAGTGTATACATATTTTTAGAAAAAGTTTATTATATATACTATAGTGTGAATGTTTCTAAAAGACAGCAGGTTTTGAAAGGTTAATAAAAAATCCAGCACAGTGTGAGCAAGGAAGTATTTTCCTTTCCTTTGACACATTACAGCTCTAGCATATCCTTAATGAAACTGTATCACTGGTGGAACTGGTACAATAACAGCTGGCAGTTACCATGACAATCATAATTTTTAAATATTTTTTTTGCCCATAATCTTTCTGATACTCCATCAATTGAAGAAAATGTATTCAACATCAGGCAGGCTTATAGTTTTATAAATATTTTCTTATTTCTTTGCAATGGATTCCATTTAGAAAAATAGAGGAAACATGCATGTTGGATGATCTTCATCTTTGTGACAATTCTTACTTGATGAGAATGAGTCTGTACCCATTCATAGAATAAATTTTTGTACCTATGGGGAAAAAAATGTAATATAAATATTAAAAGGCCTACTATGCTGTAGCTGGATGAAAGATGTCCTCACTGCATTTTATCACACTTACTTTTACATACCATTAAGGTACCTCCTTTTGAAAGTATGGTTAGTGAATGCATAAAGATTTTAAAAAGGCAAACAAAAATGTTATATGTACAATCCAGATTATTGTATATGAATTTCTATTTCACAGCACACTGTACTCCTTCATTGTACCTTTCCCAAAATAGTTACAGTCTAAAACACAGATTCTGTAAATATTAAAAAAGGTTTATTTACAAATCAGAGGAACTGTTTTCTCATTTCCTGTTGCTCTTTATTCACATGAATGTTAAAGTATTGACAGGAAGATACTTTAGAGCAGAAAAAAAATGAAGGTATCAGTGTTCTCGTTGCCCCAAAGGTTTTCAGTGAAGGTTCTAGTGGAACAAATTGTGGGGTTTGTCTATTTAAATTAACTATATGCATTGAATACAAATCCCCTGATTCAATCAGTAGTGGTCAGTGAATCAACAAACCATCATATACTTGTGCATGCTTCTGCTTATTGTGTATCCAGCCAGTTTTTCAGGTGGGTGCAATTCTATTATGTAAATATTTTTCTCCCTACAAATAAAAAAAAAAAAAAAGCCCTATAATTTTTAAATATATGATTTTTCTTTAAAAAAAATCTTGGGACAAGATTGCATTTGCAAAATAACCTAGACTTATATGGATAGACTTCTTGTTCAGCATGCTTTAATAAAAGCTTCAAGAAATGAAACAAGTATTCAAGCTCCAAAATTAAGATTTGTCTCATCTAATTTTGACCGATGAGGCATATAGTCTTATGCAGATTATCCCTATCATAAATGGAGAGAGGCAGGTAACTCCAAAGGTTGATTCCCCCCTCTAGAGCAAATGCTACGAGAGTCTAGAGGAATAATTTTTATGCATGGATACATTAATTTGCTTATGATTCAAAATTATCCAGTAAATATTTTATGTGGTCAGATTATAACATCCGAAAACCTCTCAAGTTGTGCTGTAGGAAATGCTTTGAGAGTGAGTGGCAGATACTGAATGATGAGTCACCTAAATCAAGGGACTTTGATGCTACCTATTGATTGGAAGACTAACATAAAGTATCACAGCATTTGGAGGTTTGGAGTAGTTTGCATAAACATTTTTTCACAAACGTTACAAAAAAAAAAAGTATAACTCTTCACTGCTAAAAGTAATTCGTAACTTTCAATCAAATAACAGGTTTGATTCTGTTTTATCTATTCACTGCTAGGAAGGGTATGTTTTCTTGTATAACTTCTCAACACTCCTCCGGATAAATTACCTTCAGGAAGTTTATCGGTTCATTTCTGCTGCTCAGGTCTCTCTGCAATGCATACCATCCTCCCCAATATCCATACTGAAAGGTAAAAATCATGAACACTGATTTCAGTGAAGGATAGGCCCGAATATGGATAGCTTCCATGATAAACTTGTTTTCTAAGTGAAGAAAGTCCATCTCTAGATTTGTCTAGAGGATCAGGATTCTACTTAAGCCCTCACATAGCCTCAAATGAAGAGAAGAATATTTTGAAAATTGTTATGAAATGTATTTAGTTCTTAATGGAAAAAATAGAGGCATGGGTTCATGTAGTTGCCTTTTTGTACATGCTGACTTCAGTGGCCTAACTCATGCTTGCTAAGACGTGTTTAAGATCTTCCTGTAGACTGTGTCTGGTAGACAACCAGCAACAAGAGAGAGAATTAAGGTGTATATAGAATCACAGAACGGAATAAAGTAGGATTGAAGGGATCTCTGAGGTCATCTAATCCAACCTGCTGCTCAAAGCAGTTAGACCAAGTAGCTCAGGGCCTTGTCCAGTCAAATTCTGAGTATCTCCAAGGGTGGAGACTCCACAGCCTCTCTGGGCAACCTGTTCCAATATTTCACCAGTCTATGTTAAAAAAGATAGATAACACATTTACAGCCTATGTTTCTGTAATTTCTTTTACATGTATGACAGAAATAATTGGTCAAATATCAGGCAGTCATTCTGGGATTACAATAGTCTGACTATTCAATCACTGCTTGAGAAACTGACAGGTTAGACTACTCCTTTGCCTGCCTGCAAGTGTCTTAGATGTGGATCTGAATAACAGATATTGTGACTGCCATCTGGCATCTGACATAAAATGTACCCTGTAGCTAGAAACTTCCCATTTTAGACTGATGTATACTTTTTCATTCAGTATAGCCCAAGTATTCCTCATGGAAACAGTTAGGTAGGGCCCCCCACGCTGCAGAATTGTAAAGACTTCATTATTCTCTGATCTGGGACACATGCATCGAAGAACTCAAGCAGCAACCAAAAATACCTGATGAACTTATGGTAAAGAAAAAAAAAAAGAAAAAGGAAAAAAAAAAGACTCTAAACATAAAATAACAACTTATGTAATATGAAAAGTCTATTTTTTACTTGAATAACAATAAATTAATCACGGCATTCAAAATTAAAACAGCAGTTATCATGTTCATGACAAGTAAGAAAATATAAATGGAGGAGTCTCTCAACCGGTAATATATATAGTTGGTGTTAATGTACGTGGAAATTTTATACAACCGAGGTAGTTACCGGAAAAATAAGTGAAAACCAGAGTGAATGCAGTTCAGGAGGAGAGTAGCCAATATGATACTATTTCATATTAAAGACAAAAAATTTTACTAAATTTTTATATGTGCATAATGCAAAAGTAAAGGAAGAAATTAGATATCAAAAATACATTTTTCCACTTTGCCTTATATAGAATACAAATATTTACTAAACAATCCTATTTTGTCTATGTACTATTGACAATTTCATTATATTTATGCTGGAGAAATGAAGAGAGGAACTGCATAAATTCAACAAGGGTAAGTGTAAAGTCCTGCACCTAGGGGGAATAACCCCATGCACCAGTATATGCTGGGGGCCACTGAGCTGAATATCGATTCTGCAGAGAAGGAACAAGAGGTCCTGGTGGACAAGTTGAATATGAGCCAACAGTGTGCCCTTGCCCCAAAGACATCTGGGCCTGCACTGGGCAGAGCATTACCAGAGGGTCAAAGGAGGTGACCCTTCCCCTCTACTCAGCACTGGTGAGACACATCTGGAGCGCTGGGTCCAGTTCTGGGCTCCCCTGTGCAAGAGAGGTATGGACTTACTGAAGCAAGTTCAGTGAAAGGCCATGAGGATGATGAAGGGACTGGAGCACCTGCAGGAGGTGGGTGAGAGAGCTGACACTATTCATCCTGGAAAAGAGGAGGCTCAAAAGGATTCTTATCAATGTATATCAATACTTGATGTGGAAGTAAAGAAGACTGAGCCAGACTCTTCTCAGCGGTGCCCAATGAAAGCACAAGAGACAGTGGGCAAACACTGAAACACAGAAGGTTCCATCTGAACATAAGAAATCACTATTTTACTATGAAGGTGGTCAAACACTGCCCAGAGGCAATGGGCACACTCTGAAATAGAAGAAATTCCATTAAACATAAGAAAAAACATTGTCAGTGTAAAGATGGTTAAGCACAGGAACAGGTTAGCCAGAGAGGTTGCGGAGTCTTCATCCCTGGAGATATTAATTAACTTTTCCGATATGGCCCTGAGCAGTCTGTTCTAGTTTGAGCAGAGGGAGTTGGACTAGACAATCTCCAGAGGTCCCTTCCAACCTTAACCACTCTGTTATTCTGTGCAGTAGAAATTAAAATAAAAGCAGCATAGTGAACAACAATAATGGAAAGATTTAATAGCTAGCAAAATAAATCTGAGGCTTTACAATTCAAAGCTTACATTTTAGTAATAATGATAGTAAAGATAGGAAGAGAAAATGTCTGTCTGATAGAACTAAGAAATCTCAGGAAGCATATAAGCCTATCAACATGTAAACAAAATAATCTTGACAGTACTGTGCAGAATAAATAGGATAATTTAGCAACTGTTTATATTCTGTACAAATAAATAAAATGTGGGGTTTTTTTATTTTTAATTACTTCTTCCATATTTTTGTATTTGGGTTGGGCTTGTCAAAAATTTATGGTAGCAAATCTCTATCAGTTCACTAATCTTACAAACCTTCTGATTACATCTTTAGTGAATAAGGATGATAGATAACATCTGTTAGAGTTTTTTTTTAATGAGCCATTTTATACAATCATTCTCATAAGCATGACACAAAATCAGTTTTGTACATCAGTGTTGGCAATAAGTTGGGTTTTTGGGGGATGAGTTGAGGAATGCATGGGAAGCTGTATGTACTACTGAGAATACTGTGGAACACCAGAATACTGCTAAGGTAATAATACATAAAAAAATAATATTTAGGTGACTTTACATTGGATAGATTGACATCAATTCTTAAACAATGGAAAAACTTATATAAGCTTCATACTTCTTAAGATGCTGACAGTTTCATCAACAGAGCTCTTGCTAAATTCACTAAACAGTTGTTAGTGGTGAATTGTTGCAAAGGAATCTGTAAAGACTGGTACAAGGTTTAACGTTGTCCAGTCATTTCACTGGCAGTTGGGATATAAGTGTATAAAAACATGGGGAAATACATGTTCAGTTGTTGGGCAAATATTATAATGATCCACAAAAGTCTCTGAATCTTTGATGTAAATCAACATAGCATCACCAAAGCTAACAGAGTTACCTCTTTATAGCAGATAATGCTTCTAAGAGTTAGTGAACTTGGAAAAAAATGAGATGGTTCATATTGTATGTGGGGAACAAAACTCCTGCATAGTCTCTCCTTTATGCGCAAGAGATTGAACAACTATAACAAATCTGCATAACTTGTAATAATTGCAAATTCCATCTTTCCATATATATATGGAAAGAATCAATGATAATAATAATAAAAATAAAAAATTAGCACAGAATCATTATATTGTTTGAAAATCTTAATGATTAACAAATCACTAAGAATTTGCCTTTTCTGTGTGATTCAGGAGCAGAAATCCTACTGAAATCAGGAAAAGTTTTTAATACTTATCTGTAATCTCAGAAGAACTCTTTTTAATGTTTATTTAAGAGCGGATAGAGATGTTCATATGAGTTTCATAGAACAAGTCTGTAAACAGAGAAATATTTTTGGCAGCTATGAATGAAGAATGAATTATTTTTTATACTTACTTGGTCTGAGAATGTATTATTCCCTTCTATGACCTTGCAGCATCCTATACCATCTCATCTTTCCTGCAGGGTTTTGGAAATCTTTTTTTTGCTGTTCACTTGATGAAAGTCCTTGACCACCTGTCACTGAATCCAAACTTGCATAGAAATGGATTTTTGCTGTACCTTCCCCCTGAGCAGGTGTCATACCTAGTCCTGTCTGGAAGGTTTTCAAGGACTAGGAGTGGACAAATTCCTGCAGATTCTGTTTTAGGTTTTAATTTACTGAATTGAAAGCTCTGAGAAAAGTATTCCATATGTTTTCTTCTGTGGAAGAAACCTCAAGTTAACTATTTGTCTATTAAATGTTTTGCAAAGTGGCAGTAGGAAATATTTTCAGTTTTCCAACCTACAGCACTTACATATTTAGGAATTTTTTTCTGGAATGATTTTCAGGAATGTACTTTCAACTAAGTCTGCTTTAATTCTTTTCCATTCTTGGCCAAGCATTTCACAGAATCCAGTTTGACGTGTCCAGCTCTGTATACTCATAGAATCGTAGAATCATAGAATCATTAAGGTTGGAAAAGACCTCTGAGATCATCAAGTCCAACCGTCAACCCAACACCACCATGCCCACTAAACCATGTCCCTAAGTGCTGCATCTTAAATACTTCCAGGGATGGGGACTCAACCACTTCCCTGGGCAGACTCTTCCAATGTTTAACCACTCTTTCAGTAAAGACATTTTTCCT
>NW_008794408.1:164995-192101 GCF_000699145.1 Aptenodytes forsteri | reverse complement strand
GAGGGGGGGGGGGGAAAAGCGCGTCCTAAAGCAGAGAAAGGTTTTTTATTTTTACAGACAGGGACAAGTCCGGTGGCTGCTCAGGTGGGAAAAGTTAAGCCTAACATACAGCTCTGCTAAACTGAGAAAGGGTTGTAAAGTACATTGTTTCAAAATGATCAGTGAAGCAACACTTTAGCTGATTTGTAGCTCAGCTAATAGGACCAGCTTTTACAATGGTCACCTAGCACGTGGGAGATAGCAGTCAGTCCTTGAACTGAGGTCACCTACATCCTATAACTCCAACCTACACCCCATATTTCCAGATGTACAGATATTCGACATTATAGAAAGTATCATGATCTTTTTAAGCATAGTACTGACCCAAAATTGTGGCTTGGGCCCCAAAATAACTTCCTGCAGAAGCTAAAATGTATGTTCTTCTGGAAAATTTCATTTTATTAAGATGACATTTTCTGACATTGCATGGGTGGCACACTAGCTAAATAATTAGTGAGAAGGATCGTAGGAAAACACTGGCTGGAAACAATGGAATAACTGGTTATTAGATGACTGCTGTAGTGTTTCCTAATTCATAAACTAGTCTCTCTGCTCTTACCATTGCCTAATTTTTTATCAGTAATAGATGTAGAGTTAAATAGTATACATTTCTAATAGATCATGAGCAGCCTTTTCGTGGCACTTCAACAAGATTTTTGCAGCTTAAGTAAGGGCCTCTTATAGCTACAATGACAATAGTTTTTTGCATCACTTTCATCTTGGGCATAATTTTATGGAGTAGAAAGGAATTCTAATATAAAATGACTCTTCACTGTAAGTTGCACAGCACAGAATGATGCTGAAAGCTTTCAAGTTGTGTAAGGACAGCTGTACTTATCTCCAAAGCTGTTTGTACTACCAGTGGAGTCTTTAGTATATATCCTCAGAAAGGCTTTCAGTATTTACGGGAGGTTAAGGCTGGTTCAGAAATTTAGAGGATAAGCCTGTATGTGTATCATATCTTCCCTTATTTGTCAAAGCCAAACTTGTTTCTACTCTGCATTTCAATTTCAGGCATGTTAAATAGCTTTCTGCTGTGTAGAAATCAAACACGAAAGATCAGAGATATTTGCCTTGGCTTCTGAGAGGTCAGGGTGTCATTTCCTTTTTGGGAGAGAAATGAAAGGATGAAGGCATATAATGCTTTACTGAGTCTGCTTTTATGTACAATATACACAACCTCCTTGATGACTGTGTTTTTGAACAGAGTTATGAAGTAATCAGAACAGACTTCAGAAACCATTTGTGTTTGAGTTCCCAGCGAGACTCTGTAAAGAAGCTGCTACAAACCAGCATCGTACGGCCTAACATACTGAGTCCTTGTTTTAATAACTAGATGCTTTTGTTATCAGTCAAAAGCAGGTGAGCTGGTGAGCCAGACAACAGTTAAAGCTCATGTTCATGGATTTGGACTTGTATTTCTCTGTGAATTTTGCATCTTCTGTAACTATAGCGATTTTAAGTAAATAATTTTCAGTAAATATTTCCAGATAAATACAGGACATAATTTTCTGTTCTGTGAGCATGTGGTACTGATGTTATACTCCATCATAATATTCTGAGGTGTATTCTGCATAAGAGTATTACCCACAACTTGATGAACAGCAAATTTAATTATTCAAATAATTAAATTGATAAGTCAAGTAACAGCATTTCCTAAGAATTTTTGTATGAACTGTAATAGCAGAATGTTCTCTTTTTACTTACAGAAGGGAACAGAAGACCAAGTTAAAGATTTTCTCAAATATTTGTAAGACTCATTAAAAAACCCTATTTTGATTGTGTTTGTGGTTATGTGGGGTTTTTTTTAATAAAAAATAAAAAGTATATTTTGGGTGATTGGAATAATTAATGTTACATTAAATTTAAAATATTTAAATATTTTTGTACTAGGAAGTTGATACTAAATGTTTCTTTGATCTTAACAGGCAGCTAAATCATACAGGATGATTTATTCCTCCAATCAAAACAGACTGAATTCCAAATATGTAATGTTTATTATGAAAGCACAGAAGCTCCACACCATAACAGTTTTATTAAATTTTGTAGTAAATGATATGATCAATAAATTAATTTAAAAAGTTCAATTTATTGAAAATAAATGACTAAATATGCTTTTTGTTCTAAATTACTTCTACAATTCTAATCTCTGCTATATTGAATACATTTCATATTCACCAGGATAAATTTAACATTTTATTTTATAGAACAACCTGGATACTTGCAGCCGCACTCAGGGAAAAAAAATATTTTTTCACTTGCTGTGATTTCTCTGCAAACATCTGAAAAGAAATATGTTTCATATATCACTGAATTAACATGATTATACTTAAACTGTGTGTCCTGGCTTTAACTGACATTTTGCTTTACTTTAGTACTCCCACCGCTACCATGTAGATCTTAGAATTACATTACACACAGGCATATGGATCTACTTAACATGGTTTCACACTAAATTTGTACAGTGCTTGATCTTCCCACTATATAATGGCACTTTTTTGTTGCCAACACATTCATGGCCTACAGCTGACTGCTTTTATAGCTTTTAATTAAAATCTGAAGTAGAAAGTGTCTATTAGTCAGTGTGTGAAACCAGTCATAAAGAAGAGGTTGTACAAACCCTGCATAAGATGGATAGCAGTTACATCACTTTTCCCACCTTTGTCTTCATGATGAAGAGAAGCTCATTCAAGTTAATTACATCAAAGTGGGAGGTCTGGGAGGCAGAGCCTATTTTGACAAGTGCCCTCAATTATTAAGGGCCTACAAATAAATTTGCAGGCCAGGAGTTTTATCAATATTTTATTGGCTTTCACAGACTTGTTAGAGAATCTCTCCTACAGTTTGTGGACTCATTGTTATTCATGTCTTTTTCTTTTAGACAAGGTCAGGCAGCTGACCTTGTATGTCACGTTGCAGCTTTAGATACTAACTTTTTCTCTAAAATGTATGTTATCAGAATGCCTGGAATCTACACACACATTTCCACTCGTGAATTTGAAGAATGTTAATTTGTCACACACTCTTTAATACATTTCCATGTTTCTTTACCTTATATGTGTGTTTGACCTTTACATAGATAGTTTCAGAGCCTCTTCTCATGAGCAGCACTGCTGCTTCATTGCCTCAGTAAATGAGACTGAAATTTGTCTCATTCTCTTGTAGACATCTCCTCCTCCAATTCATAGGCACACTGCTAAAACACCCGCAATAGATTAGAAATAATTTAAGAAAAATCTTAATGTACTTTAACTGTCTTTGCTAAGTAAGTTTTTGGTTCCTTTTTGGAAAGAAAAAAAAAATCACAAAAAAACCAACAGCAAAAAAACTATTGCACATTCTGATATTGCTCTGACTTTCAGATTCATACTACTCTCTCTCTTTCCTTCTTAGTCTGCAAATAACTTTCGGCTTTCTAATGCCTTTCTACTTTTCTTCCATAAATATTCTTTGCCACCTTCCCTCTGTTACGTTACTTCCCCTGCACGTCCCTTTTCCTCTGACAATATTTTGTAGCTTTTCTTCTCCTTCTTCTCTGGAAAATTTTCTTCATGAAGGTGGTTGTTGTTCTTGGTGTCTCTGGCGATAGACTCTAATTTTTTTAATGCTTTTTGATTGCTTTTGGAATCTGTTTTTTTCTTTGCAGTAAGAGAAGTGGCTGTCAAGAAAGAATTCAATATCGTGGCGAATTCTTTATAAATGTTGGAAAAAACTAATTTCAAACAGTCTTCAAAAACAGGGTTATATAAAATGAAATGATGTCATTACAGTGCTCATAATTTTGGATCTCCTCATATTTAAATCAAAATCTGGATCATAATACGTTAAATCAATGTAAAATTATATATACATTAATAAGATCATTTAATCTCACTTTGAATTTATAAATATGTATATGGTGATATTTTACTGTTTTTTAATTGAATGAAACAAAAATCTGATTTGATTTTCTTTATTCTAATAAAAGGCACATTTTTATTCTTTTGAAGTTATCAGCCCAGAGCCCAATTTAAGTATTTCAGGCAATGAATGCCTATAGGCACAGCCTGGGGTAGTGAGTACAGAAGGACTGGCAAAGTAAGATGTGCAGAGATTATTACACTTAAAATGTTACATGGTATTTAACTTGATGCTTTTCAGCTTGGCATAGAAGATGAACTGTCTATTACTTAAGTCTACAGAGCTTGTAAATATTTGGTAATTATACAACATGTTATGTATTCCAGCAATTTCATTATGTAAACTACTTTTGGTATTTATTAGTGTCATTCTGTGCTCTTGTGGTCACTGGCATGCATCTAAATCCTAACTGACCAAGTCCAGTCCAGTGACAGGTTTTTGTATTTTTGATTAAAGGAGGCAGCTTTTCTGATTTTGCTTTGTACTGTGAAGGAAGAGAGATTGATTAGCTGTGGTCTATAATGCATTTGCTAGAGGTCTGCAAAGAATTCAGTCACATGGTACCAACCTTCCTTTTGCTCAGCTGTTTCTTTCAAAAAAAAAAAAAAAAAAAAACAAATCCAAACCAACAACAAACAGATGTATCCTAACTTTGACTTAATTTATGGTCACATTTCTATGAACATATAACTCCAAAGAAAGGAAGGTCTTCCCTAGTCATTTCGGGTAGATATTTTAGAATTACTCTGGTCTCTTAAATGACAAAATAAAAGTAAGATTGTATTTGGAAGAAAAAGGTAAATCTATTACGCATAGTAATTTTAATAAGAAGTCAAACCATAGTGTTCCTGAACATAAAAATATGCAATAGTGTATATGCAACATATGTCATTGTGTGTTAGTAGCCATTAATTTATCAGGCAACAAAATAAAGTATTTATGTCAAACATCAGTGAATGGGTTATTGACATTTTGGTATTAGAAAAACTTATGATACTTATTAACTTCTAAGCACCCAGAAAAAATAATGCTTTTAGTTATATCTGGTTTGGACTTTCAGAATCTTTACAGCTATTTTGAGGTTCAGAGACCCAATTTTACAACAAATGCAAAAGATACAACTTCATTATACGAAAATGGCTGAGTTTCTAATTATTAAAAAAAAAAGAATTTCATAGGAAAATATCTTGTAAGTACTGAATTTCAATGAGTAAGAAATATTATTTCAGGTGCAAAAGGAATATTGCTTTAATCGGACAACATGAAAGATGAAAGTTTGTTCAACAATGTACAGGACAGGTAGTAATTTAATTACCTAATTCTTGATCAAAGGGTTTTAGGAAGCTATTAGTAAAAAATATTCAATTATACAATTCTCCGACAACCAGCCTATGCCAAGTCTTTACACTATTCAAAGCTACTAAATCTTGGATTTCATATCTGGAGGTCAAGGGAATGCAGTACTGGAGTCCCAACTCAGTCTGGCGGTCTGAAGAGTGACTGTAAGTCGAAAGAAGAGCCTGAGGCTCTTTATCACTTCCTTTGAGGACACTTGTGAGGACTGTATCAGAAGGATGTTCTTCTTCAGAATGGACTTGTGCAGGTGAGATATTTACCTAATTTACCTAACAGTCCTTATAAAAAAAAAAACAAAAAAACAAACAAACAAACAAACAAAAAACCCCAAAAAACCCAAAAGAAACAAACAAAACCTTAACAACATAATTCAGTTCAGTAATAAACTTGAGTGCTAGAACTTTTAAATCTGAACCTATATTTAATATCTATTTCATTTTTCTACTCTTATTCCTAAGGTTTTGGTTGTTCCCCATCTTCAAGAAGGAAATAAATAAAAGAAAATGATGGAAATGCATAAGCCTCTCCACTGGCATCTGGCACAAAAGCAGATCTCAATGTGCAGCATGAGGAATGAGGCTATATTTATTATAGCAGGAGTTAAGTAGAGTTAGTCCATCTGGGAGGACAACTTGGATGTGTGTAAAATATCTGAGAGACTGAAGATTCAGCACAGACCAGGACTGTCATGGAAGGTTATTATCAAGATAAGTCTGTTGTGTTTGCGAGTACAAAGAGGCTACTGTACTGGTAACTCAAGAGGGATTTGAGGATTGCACCTTTTCAAATAGCTGTGTTTTTTATCAACTGCCTTCTATACACCGCGTATTTCAAAGGAGTGTGTTTTGTAGAAGGTGCTACAGTGACTGATAGGTGAATACTTCGTGTCCATTCTCACAGAATGCAGTCTTAAAACAAGCAGATGCTGCCATGCAGACATTCCTCGAATTACAGGCTATCACCAGTAATTGTGGTAGAGAAGGCCAGAGAAGAAAAAGGATGTTAACAATCTGTATTCGACAAAAAAGGAGTCAGGGACAGTCTTTCTACAGAAAATAAGCTATGCTTTGCTTTCTACAGATTTTTTTCTTTTCAACTTAATGGGATAGTAGAAGAGCAAGTAATTTTTTTTTTTTTTTAATAACTTACTGAAAAGAAATGTATTATCTGCTACAGGTCTTCAAACAGTATGTTCTGTTTATAGTATTAGTTTTTTAAAAATGTGTTTCGCAGCTGATAGTTTTGACCAATTCCAGGAGTAGTTTTATAAGAGAAAAAGTGAAACCTGTTATGTTGTCACATGCACAGACTTAACTCTGAAACAATAAGAGAAGATGTTTATTTCCTGTTAATTTCTTTCAGTTGTAGTCTTTGTAGTTAGTCTATGTGGTATACTAAGCTCGACATTTTCAGATAGAAGCATAACATAAGCTGAGAGCGTCCCTTTATATTGTGAAGTGGGAGCCACAGCGAAAGGGCAAAAGAAAATAGTTTCTGTGGAACAGACAGCCCATTTACCAGCAATAGCTTTCATTTTATATATTTCATGTATGACCTGTTGTGGAAAATCACTTTGTTCTCTGAAACATCTGTGGTATATTGCTGAGGAGAGGAGAGATGGATTATTGTGTTATACATTGTTTTTTTATTTTTTCATCCTATGTGGGTTTGGTGCCAAACAGCAAAATTTAGGAACATACCTGGGACAAATCCAGTTGCTATGACTCTATTTTCTCCTCCTCCATCCTCCCAGAGAGTAGCATCCAGTACAAAATAAGCAGTAAACTTTCCTCCACATTGAACCACCACATTTTTTTAAGAGAACATAGCAAACAGCAAGTTGCAGAAAAATAAATACAAATAATTCCCCATTTGCTATATCTCGTTATATGATAGCTTTATTTGTTTCTCTTTTATATTGGATATTTCCAGGCCTTTGGTGACAAACGGATATCAACGGGCTTGCCACGGGAGTGCTGGAGATTTTGGGATTTATCATACACTAGGTTTGAGAAAACAGCCATCCCTCTGCTTCACTTTATGAACTGTCACTGCGAGCCCTGGAGCTGAATGGAGCTGAGTATTTTTCGTATTTGTCACCTTCCAGCGGTGGACACTGCAGGTAAGTGATATGGGCAAATCTGTCATGCAGCAGGAATGCCCAGTGATCCCTGGCAGACCTGAGAAGAGGGTGTTGACTGGGGTACTTGTGGCAGCACATCATCCAGACCCTTTGTTGAATTTAGCCTGGGATCAGTGCCACATGTAGCAGATCTACTGCAAATGCAATTGGCATGTGTCCAGTGGGCTGATTGGTATGCCAACTACTGTTTCTATGGGAGTACTTGTTTTTTTGTGGTGTGGGGTTTTTGTGTTTGTTTGGTTGGTTTTTTTTTTCTTTTTGGTTAATTCCCCTAACAACCGTTGCCTTTTTACCAGTTTTCACTGAAAGGCAGATTGACTGGTTTAGTGTTTTCTTTTCCTGCTACAAAAACTTCAGTTTGTCATTTTAATTATGAATCTATGGGGCACCCATATACAAAGCAAGTTGTGTCCAAAAGTGCCTGGAGCACTTCATAATCTATGGGTAATGCATTTTTCAGTTAGTCATTGGTGCTGACTCCTCATGGAAATGGAAATTAAATACAGTTGGTTGGTTGGTCATTTAAGCATTGTTCTCATATTGACACATAAACCTTGCTATCAACTGAAAATAAATGATAATTTATGTCAATGCATATTAATAGTATCAGATTGTCGTGGCAACATTTACATAAACATTGTTTGTGACATCAGATGGTCATGTGACAGTTAGACCCTGAATAATTATGTCTTTTAATAAATCAGTGATTTAGCTAGCCAAACCTTTGCCCTTTTCATTCCATGAGCAATATTTGCAATTATAGGTGTTGTGTGCATATGAAGCATTTCTTTGTGGACAGTGAGGTTTTCAAAACATTGTACAACCCAGGTTTGTGTATCATATTGATTGATGAGGATCTAAAATGCTCTTCTTTCATTCGAAAGTACACATACAATTGCAGGATCTTAACCTACGCAAATGGTATCCATAAGTAGCAGCCAAAGTTCTGTTATTCTCTTTCACTGCTGTGGCATTAAAAGTGTGATACAAAATATGTGGCCTCTACACTGTCCCAGTTCCAGATTCCGCCACCAAATTACTATTCAACTTATTGTTTAGGGGCTTAGCCATTGTAATTAATCATGTTGTAACTGTAGAAAGATGCCTAATACCCCATCCCTATGCATTATTTACGTTATTTCTGTAGTGAAAGGCACAGGCAAGAGATTAATTAAATCAAACACTTTGGGGTCTGTTTTCCTACTGATGAATAGAGGATTTATATGTAAAACTCAGGTTAGCATTAATGTAAGTTTGTTGCATAAATCACCTAGGCATTGATAGGAGCAGTAAGACTTCTAGTGACTTCCTTACACACTTTTGTACATCACTGCTGCTTAGATGGTCATCGTTGTTAGTGAGTGAATATTATTATAATGTTTTATTGGACAATGTAACAAGTAATTTCAGTCATGAACTGTAGGTGAAAACTCACTATACAGGCAAGCTATGCATACACTTACAATAAATACAGGCACAAGCAAGCTTTCGATGCCATTATAATAGCAAATATTTTATACATAATATCTGAAAAATAACACTGGTTATTTTTTGCTGGGTTTTCCTCTGAAAGACGCTTTCTTTGCATATTACCAAAAAAAAGTAAAAAGCAATTAATCATGTAAAGAGTCTTGCTGATGGGTAGCCTTTCTTCATATGTTGAACTGCATGATATGACCAAATAATTTGCAAGGTGAATCACAGTGAAATGAAACCCTGACCTATTTTCTGTAGATGCTTGAAACTTTCACTAACATCAAAGTCATTACTGAGTGTGAGTTAGTTACCATAACACTTCCTCAATTCTTTCTTTTTCTGAGGCAAACCCTCTGCTCTGGGTCTTCATTTCTTGTTGGCTCCATTTAATAGCAGCTTTTTCACTGATCTCCAGATTGATATTTTACTCCCAGCATTTTTCCTGATTGTTTCTGTCAGGACTGATAATAGCAATAAGTTATCCTGTAGGAATGATACTAGCAATATGTTATCCAACATATGATATGATGAACATCATCATAGCTTTTCCATTTACTGCATTCTTCTGTCTTTCCATTCCTTGATCAAAAGCCTCCTTACTTTGCAGTGTTCTTTCTAATGTGCTTTGTAAATAAGCCATCTTTTCTTACACATCTGGGCATGCCTCTCTCCAGAGTTGGTCCATATCCCTTGTATTCTTATTAGTGAACACAATGTTTTGTCAAGTTCACAGTTTAAATTTGAATTTTGAGAAAGTGTGGGGTTTTTATTAAAAAAAAAAAAGAGATTAAACAATTTGTTAATCAGATGTGAGTTTTTAGGTTTTGTCAGCTGCAGTAAATCACCTTACTCAACTACCATCTTCACAAGGCATATGTTTTAAAATATGATTTTATTTTTTTAAATGCTGAAGTTAAATATATTGGGATCCCGGTCTGTGAGTAACTGACTGCCAAACTTACATTTTTCAATGTTCTTCAGCCCATTCTTCAACTGCACATTTAAAAATATTATAAAAGATGCCATTCATTATTAGCCTAGTGTTTTTATGTAGTTTTAGACAGCAAACCTCACTCTCCAGTCTGCTCTTCATTTTTTCTCATAAAACAGGCAAAAAGTAAAGACCGATACGGTAGGGGGTCCCTTCATAGCAGTAGTTGCTAACACATCAGGGGCCATTGTATAGAAAACCTAATTCTAGGGAGGAGACATTCCATCTTGACTATTTACTTAGCTAGTTTTGTGCTTTGTCATCATTATTTATTTGAATATATGTTGCTAGCCAGGGGAATGATCTGTAAAAGGAAAACTTATCTATTAGAAGTTTATCCAATGTCAGTATAAGGTTAACAGTTATTCCCCAGGCTACAATCATGACCATAATCATGACCTTCAGTGTGGCTCCTTCTGTTGCAACACAGATGAAGAATAGCTAGCTAAACAATCATGAAACTAGCATTACTCTGTTCCTAAGGTTCATTACTGTGCCTGTGTATGCATATGCTCTTGGAAACTTGCTTGCAAATAATTAATTCATTACCACGAGGAGTTCCACCTTCTGATTGTCGGCTGTATATTTTCATGATATTTTAAAGACAAGTACCATTCTTTAATGAAAATGCACAAATGAGATATCATAAGCTATTAAAACAAAAGTGATTATTATGCAAAGTGAAACAAATTACTTAGTATTGGAGGTGTACGTTTTTGAATCCTAAATTGCTTGGGGAATTGTGGGAATGTGGCAATGAATGCAAAATGTGGAAGCAGCAAAAAAGCTAGCATGTTTGAAAGATGGATGACAGTAATTAACATGAGCAATGACTGACTATTGGTCTCCACTTTGTCTCTCCATATTTCTTTCTCTTTTTTTTTCCTCCTCTTTTGAAACATTAACTCCAGACACTCATTTGCAAAATGTTAACATCTTTCAATAGTCTAAAAGGCATAGTTTTCACTAACACTTCCTAAAACTTGCTCTATCTTCTGCATATCAGAGAACATCTATCAATAAGCACTTAGTTTATAACATTTATAGTAGCTTATACTTTAGTTACCACCTGGTAAAGAATAACTTACAGTATTTTTTTCTCATACATTAGAATTGTTTTAAGCATTAGCTTTCGTGAGTTCTATTCCTTATTCAAAAGAAATGCTTGCAAAAACATACTTAAAATGCTGAACAATTTTGTCCATAAATGATTAAGTCTACATTCCTGTGTTTGTTCTTATCACGTTATCCTCCTCCTAGTCACATTTATGAAAACAAGAACAATGTTGAAACTGGTCCTTTAGTAAAGAAAAGAACAGTTTCAAAATGTGTTGAAAAGGGGGAGTTTACACAGAGGAATATGTCATGGAAATGTCTGTGGGTGAGACATAGCATGGGAAAAGTCTAGCAATAACTGTTTCAGACTCCATTGCCAGCAAAAGCGCTAACTCCTCTGAACCAGCCGTGCATTGTAATGAGAGGGAGTGGGAAAAGAAAGGATGTGGTGCTGAGAAGACACAGAGTGACAGCAAGAACCATTGGTGAGAGAAACACTGTGTGGAGGAGGGATAAATTATTGAAAAAAAACCCACCACCAACAACAAAAAGCAAACAAACAGACAAACCAACCAACAAACCCAAAACAAAAAAATAACCCACCTGTTTTGGGAATGGAGTCAAGAGAAAAATCAGGGAGGACAGCTAAGACAGGAGCAATAGCAAAAAGAAAGACGACTCCATGAGAAACAGTAAGGGCTGGGAAGAAGGCAAATAAGACCTCAACAAACCAAAAAAGATAAGAAAAGGGAGGGAAATGGAGGAAGATAACACTAGAAGTGCATACAGAAAGGTAAAATAGTGGAAACAGATCAGCTTGGAAGAATGAATCCTCTTCCAACCATGAGACATTTTTTGTAGGGGAGCATTTTCAGGAAAGTGATGTGGAAAACAATGGCTTCTTTAGAAAAAATATATAGACTAACTGGAAGAAAACTAGAAGGCTGAGTTGGGAGAGGGGAAAAAAAATAACCAAGTGCAGAAAACACTTTGCTGTGATGTAGAAGACTGCATGGGAAGGGATGAGGGGGAAAACCTGATATGAAATATAAGAGTAAGGTGTATAACAAGACACAGTAAGAGAAGAAAGAAAGAAACAAATGAAAGTAAAGTGACATTTTCAAGGAGGGAGAAAACTAAATGAAGAGAAGACAGTTAGGAAAACCATTTAAAATAATGGAAAGCATCAGAAGGAAAAAAAAATATAAAGTGAGTAGGAAGTAGAAAAGTAATCTAAAAGAAAGAAAAATGGAGAAAAATGAAAAAAATGTACCCTCACAGCTTTATATAATCTAATCTTTCACAAATATGGCAAAAGCACAAATTTCTTTGTTGGGCTCAGAAATGGGCAATTTAAGCCTGTTGAAGGTTAGAGAGCGTTAATACTCTTGTTCTGGCTGTTCCCTGACTGCTGAGATTAGCATGGCTAGGGAAGTTGTTCTGAACTAAACAATTCCCCTGTCATCTGTAGTGTGTGTTGCAGCAGGGAGCTGTGAGTAAGTAGGTAATGTTGGCAACCAGTCTCTCTGGTGAGCAGTGGAAGGGAATTTTAGCTGGAAGCTGCTTTTTATGTTCAGTGCTCGCATCCTGGGAGGGAATAGTTTGTTATGTTTCCTCTGAAGCAGTTTGCACACTTCTGAGTGCTGTAAAACAATTAATAATTATATATTAAAAAGCTGTAAATGAGTTCCATTTGTGGATGTCTGTGAGCTACTTATTAAAATCAATCCTTGAATATTTTAAAATCTATTTAGATTAGGCATTAGATGCATCCCAGCTTCTCAAGCTGTCATTGATTATGTTTATCAGACTAACTTCTAAAAGTAAGGAAGCAGCTTTGAAAAATTGCATTCACTTCATCAACCCATGAGGACAGAATGAAAATACAGTAAATGATACAGTGGCAAGTTATTGATTCAGATCTTATAACTTAATTAATTCCAACAAGAAACAGGCAAATGCAGAAGTCTGACGCAGACTTTTTGCTTTTCCCTTTTTTTTTTCCCCTCTATGTTTGACTGCCACAGGAGCTTAATGTAATTCAGAGTTGGAAATAGCATGAGATAATATCTCTGTAGATAGTTTACTAGTTACTTCTTTCCTCACTCACCAGAGTTTCTAATAGTCTCTGTATATTTCTAAGATTATGAAACAGTAGTTATGATTAGAAAGGCAGTGTGGCATGTCTTCTAGTTGAACATTATTAGTGTTTCTCTTCCTGGTTTCTTTTGTCAGGAGTAAACCAAGAATCAAATGTTACAGACTGCTTACAAGGATGACTCTTGTTTTTCTTCTAATTTAGAATTACTTTGTTTTTAACAGCTCCCACAAATTACAGAGCATATTTTTCAGAATTTTTTAAGAGCTTTAAGAATCAAACACATTGTATTGGGTCTGACTGGGACGGAGTTTATTTTCTTCATAGCAGCTTGTATGGTGTTATGTTTTTGATTTGTGACCAAAACAATGTTGATAGCACACCAATGTTTTAGCTATTGTTGAACAGTGTTTACACAGCATCACGTCCTTCTCTGTTTCTCATTCTCAGTGAATGGATTGGGGGCATGCAAGAGGAGGGGGTTTAGGAGGTTAGCCACCTTTTGCTTGGGAACTGGCTGGACATCTGGCTACACGTGGCAGGTGGTGAGTGATTGCCATTGCATCACTTGCTTTGTTTTGTTTTCTTTTTATCTTCTTCCACTTCTCCTTTGCTTATCACAAACTGCAATTTGAGTTCTGCTTGGTCAAATAGACTTCTTTCTCTTATGTTTCCTTTGCAGTCCTAATGCATTGGCTTACTGAGCTGCACTACTCTGCATCATCGGAGTCTTTCCTTGTGCTTTGATAAGTCATTTATCTTTTTTTCTGAAACACTAAGTGAGCTGAGTTGTGCTGAGTGTGCACAACTGGAGTAGATGATGTTGTAGCCTTTTTGGAGAAGGAACAAGCATGGTTTTTCATGGCTGATTTAACTGAAGTCCTGTTCAAACCAGAATTTGTGTGGCTGCACTAAAGGTTCACTGATCCCAAGCTCGTACAGCCAGCCTCATTGCTATCTTTACCATTGCTGGCAGAGCACTGTATAATGTGCATTTACATACCTTCTTGCATAGATCTGACTTGCATGTGCCTGCTCCTTGAACACAGTGAGAGTAAGATCAATCTAACTGGAAAAAGAAAATACTGTGCAGACGTACTGATAGCTGTTCATCTGCAGAGATGTATATTAGCTAATACAGACCTTTTTATCTGCTGGAGAAAAAGTGAGGGAAAAGGGAATTTTTAGACATGGTTCAGCTAAGTACCAGGTATCACACGGTACTTCTTTATCAATGAGACAAGAGTCATCCACTCTTTTCTCCCTTTGTGATAAACTGTATTGTATTGTGGTGTGTTGTAATTGTGCAGCGGTACTTGCAGTTCAGACAGCTAAGCTATTATATCTGTGGCTTTTTGGAACAATACAATTTCTACATGTGGACACACATGGAGTTTCCATAATTTGAGTTCAGTTCATATAGCCTCAGTTTCCTGCATATTAATAGATGTTTTTCTCATAACTGATATTTTTTGATGCAGTTACTATACAAATAGAAGGGTGGACTCTTTTCTAATAATTAAATCAGTTTCCTGTTGTATTTTGTTCTGGTGGTGGTGGTGGTTTTGTTTATTTCTTTGGTTTTACAATTATGTTGTGTTCAGGAACTATTTTTTGAAAGTCTTATCATTACTTCTGAACTTAATATATTGTCACAGCTGTGTGAGGTGAAATACAAATCTAACAGGGCATACTGTCACTTATGTCTTGTTCAGTAGATTATAGTACTGTTAAATGTACAAGCTATTAAATAAGATAGGAAAGAAACAAGAATGGAATGAATTTAGAAACAAATTAATAAATTACATCATCTGGCATTATAATCTAGTTCCTAGACTCTGCAGTTATGCACAGCCAGTCTCCTATGTCTATATTATTAAACATTAGTAAAAAAACAAAGTGTGTTTTAAAAATTAAGAATTAAGATCCGTATAATATATAAACACTGTTTTCAAAAGTCTATAAAACTTACAGAAAAGTATACTGAAACATCTAAGTTTGGTGGTTACAGTAGCTGCAATGTTTGCATATCATTGGAGAAATACTATTAAAAAAATTCTTGCCTTTTGATGCAGCTGTATTGGTGGATTTTTCTATGGTAAGCCTGTTCTTAGAGCTGGAAATAAGGTGTTGAATGTCAGAGACTAGACATAAACTGAATAATCCATCTTAAATATTAACATGTATTTATAATTTCTTCATTTTGAATAATTTCTTTTTTTTTAAATCTCTAATTTTACTATGATACCATAGCAAATACTCTGAGTATTCCATGTGATGGTGAAAAAATTATCTGTGCTTTTATTCCATTCTTTCCCCTCCCCCCTTCCCCTTACTTTTAGCAGAGCAGGAATGCATTGTTCAAAGAAAGATATGGTTGTTCATATATTTTGGGTGTTCTTTTAATCAGTCTTAGTTTTTTTTTTTTTCCTTTGGTACTTGTGTTCTTCCAATTTGTCTGCAAGTAGCTTTATTGGCTCTGCCATTCTGTTGATTATCTGTCTGTGTTGATTCAGTTTCAAGACAGTGATTTGTTCTTCCATATCTAAGATACCTCCTTGTATGTCTGCAGTTGTAATGCTAATCTTCCCTAATTTATTGTCCATTTTAATTTCCAACGCGGTAAATTTTCAGTGCAGAATAGTGGTAGAATTAGTGCTAACTTCTGTGACAATTTATTTGCCTGCCTATCTGGGAAGTAAGGAACTTATCCTAAACATTTCCTCTTTCCTGTGAAAAAGTATATATATAAAAAAGATTATACCAATGATACTCAAAACACATCCTGAAGGCAGTTGTAGCCCAGCACATTTACCCTCTCAACTCATACAACGCTTTGCAGGTTTTGTTCAATATGAGCAAATGCTAAGACTTTTTACAGGCTTTCAAAGAGTTTCATGGGGTTGCCAGAGAGATTAAGAAAATCAGTATTGCAGCAGCTAATAAAGTTGTATATTTCCTACAGCTAATAAAGTATGTTCTGGGAGTTCCTTACAGTAAGCTGATATAAAACAGAATTATCCACGTAAGTGATTAATGTGGGGATGATCATACATGAATAACATAATCGTCTGTCAGTGTGAGCAGCAAACATGAGGCTTTATATATAATTCAAGGTTGATGCATAATTGAGTGTAAGTATTGGCTGATGTATAATTGACTACAAATTTACAATTTATAACTTCATTGTTACTGGAAACAATTCACAATTTTTTTTGTGCATGCCATTCTCAGCTTACTGTTTTAGCTACAATAGCATGTCCCACCTAAAAGTAATAAGATTGCAAGAAGTGGCCTCAATTCAAGTTTTTTTTTTTGTTGTTGGGGTTTTTTTTGTTTGTTTGTTTGTTTTTTTACTGTTATAGAAACTGCTATCCTCATTATCATTCTTAACAATGAAAGCAGTGGTGGGATTTTAGGAAAATATTCTTCCACAGGTACATCACTGAGACATTTGAAAATTTTAATAGTAATACTGGAAGGAGCACTTTCCACAAAATGAGGTTTTAATCCAAACACTCATTTGGTATGAATCAGCACAGTTCATTGAAGAGGACAGCACAGCTCCGGTGTCTTTGAAGTTTTCTCTTTACCTGGTTAGTTATGGGTTAGACTGCCTCTGAATGGAAAGTCATGTGATATACTTATTGCAGGACTGAAATGCTTTTTAACAGTGAGTAGTACAGTTACCAGATCTGTCTGTAGGAAATGAAAGGAAATAAAGAAGCAGCAGTTACATGAAACTAGCTGTGACCAACTCTCTTTTCTCCTAGTGAATCAGTTTGCACATACTTATTCAGAAACTACTGTGCTCATAGCTCACACCTATTCCTGGTGCCAGGAATGCTTGAACCTGACAGTGATTTCTCCAGACAAATAATAGGGATATTAGGTACTTCTTGAAAGTTATTATGACCCTGTCTAGACAAGTGCTTACCCATGAAGTAATAAGCCACCACTTTAAAGTCAAAAAGATTCTTTATCTTTTTAAGGTTAAGCAGGTGGTGAGGTGCCTGTGACATCCAGAGCATTATGATTTCTTGTTCTCAGCACTTAAGCTGCCTTTTCAGATTGAGGTAGCTTTTCAGAATTTCCTTTGAACACATCCAAGTAAAGAAGATGGACGTATTCCTCAAATCAAGACCTGATGATATACATTTCTCCACTGCCAGAAAGAAACCATTTTAAAGAAACAGAAATAGTTTTTAAATTTTCCATCGACCTTCTATTTGGAGTTTAGTGCTACTATCTTATTAATGGAGTACAGGAAAAAAAAGACCTAAGCAAAATTGAGTTGTAACAGTAGAGCCCATAGTAGTTTTCTTGGTCTCTATCCCTTTAATTCAGAAAGGTATAAAAATATATGAGGTTATGCTTTGCTCAGCAAATTGTTCTGTTTTGAATTTACTTTGTTATGAACATGAGAGTGCCATAAGAAAAAGGAGGTTTCAGCTGATTAGCTGTTCGTATCTGGTTGTCTACATGTCCTGTCTAGTCAATGGGAAGACATGAATATAGTTTTCTTGGTCTCTATCCCTTTAATTCAGAAAGGTATAAAAATATATGAGGTTATGCTTTGCTCAGCAAATTGTTCTGTTTTGAATTTACTTTGTTATGAACATGAGAGTGCCATAAGAAAAAGGAGGTTTCAGCTGATTAGCTGTTCGTATCTGGTTGTCTACATGTCCTGTCTAGTCAATGGGAAGACATGAATACATTTACAAGGATATTTTCCTCACTCATTCTTATACAGAGGTCTACAATCAGGAGATTAACTATGATTAAGACTACCCTCCTTTCCTTTCCATTAACTGTATAACAGAAATCTGAAGTAAACTGAGAGAAATCCAAACCACGATATCAATATTATAGTTTTAGGTGTTAATTTTTTAATACAAAATAGAGTACATACCATCTTAAAAAAACCCAAATATTTAAATGGCAGTGTTAAAGCTAAATGGAATTCTTCCAAGCATATTGTATGCCAGAAAATGGACCACTGACGTGTGTTAATAGGTTCCCTATTATGTTAGTATGTGATTGATTGCTCTGACACGATACACTGGCTTAATTACTTGTATTTGTCTCTCATGCTTCTCCATGAAGAAAACATTTAAATAAAACTTAGAATTTTTGCACTGGAACTTTTATGAAATATATTTTATATTTTATTTATACATTTTGGATTCATCTATTGGATCAAATTCACCCGTCAGCCAGTGAATCCTGCATTACCATTTTATAAGGCTTTGTAGAGTGGTCTGTGTATAATTATTTATACTTTTTATAGAACAGCAAAAATGGTGCTCCTCTGGCCAGCTTAATATTTGTTGTGTGTGTCTTTGGTGTATCAGGAGTTTTGTTTTTTGCATTTATAGATAAATATTTATATACATAGTTCTTTATAATAACTGAACTTGAAGATTCATTGGTTTGGTTCAGATGATAAAAATAAGTAAATATGATGAGAATTTGTTAATTAAATCTTGACAAGACCATCTTTTCTGTTGAATTTATGTGATTCTGAAATGATACCAAGTAAGATTTACTTTTTCTGTTTTAAAACCTACCTTTCACTTTAAAAATAACTGAGTATATCCATCATTAATTAGGAATAATTCAGTCCTGAGCATAAATCTTACAGACAAACCTGTGGCAATCGTGGTTGAGTTAAAAACTTCTGAATCGGCATCTTAATGGAAATTCTATTTCAATGTAAACTGTAGAAAAAAATGAAGTTGCTTCTGTAGCTATTTAAATCAAATAACTATTTAACTTAAAGGAATGAAAGACATCCAGCCCTAAAACCTTTTCACAAAGGAACAGTAAAGGTAGTGACTGAAATACAATGTTGCAGAAAGTCCCAGTAACAAATGTAAATCTCAGCTTCTCTCTCAGTCACATGTACACACACGCTTACATACACAGTCCCCAGCATTAGTTACTGCAACTTATATTCTGAAGAACTGTAAGCCTCTCTAAAGCTATTGATCTGCAGAATATCTGAAATTAAACTGCCAGGTATCACCGTTTTCTTGATATGTTATTGATTTTCTTTGGAAAGTTTTGGGGAAAAAAAAGTGACAGAGCTGTAGGACAAATGGAAGCTCTCAGTTTTATTTAGTAGACAACTTGATTATGCAGCAGCTGACCACAACATTTTTGCTTCTTTCCCCAGCTTTCCTTTGAAAATTGCTGTTAAAATGATGGTGGTTTTAGGGGGTTAAAGTGTCCTCCTGAATCATCAAATCTTTACTGATCTGATTCACAAAGGTTCTGAGCCCCTCAGGTGACCGAACTCTCACCTGTTGCTTTAAGGCAGTTTTGACTTTGCTTTACATCCTTCAGAGACTGGTGGGTGTGTGTAAAGAACATCCAACACATCCCAGACCTGCCTCTTGTTTACAGGCATTGTTCAATTCACAGCCCTGATAGTGAATTAAGTCTCACTCATCTGTAGTTCTCAGGGTCACCTTTATAAAAAGTTTTTTCGCAACCAGTTTACTGAGGAAGTATTGCTGATTCAGAATGGATTGCATATTTTTGTTAGTAACAGCAGAATCATTCTTTCAGAAGTCTTACCTGTTTCAGCCAAGGAACTTGTAGTTTTACAATTTTTATTCCATCAAATCTCTTTCTGAAATCTCCAATTTCTGACAACACTTTATCTTAATTACTGGGAATGAAAAAAGTTTGGCTAGATATTTACTCCCATGTTCTCTGGTGAAGCATGCTATGTGAGAATGAACACGTATATTTTGGTATTCATTAGTGTCTAAAGGCTTCACTTAGCTTGAAGTGTAAGCACCCTGCTATGAACTACTTGTAGAGTAAAGCAAGGTCTATTTTCTACTCATTTAGGATTTAATTAGGGAAAAAAACCAGAAAGTGAAATTAAGAATAACATGGAATGGGGAGAAAGAACAGGAGGTTCTTACAGTTGTGCAGATTAAACTTTTTTTTGCAGTTATTCCGAAGAATTTACTTTTTGCCTTCTTATAATTCCTAACCAAACAGCTATTTGCTGCTTTCAGTTTTCACAGCCTTAGCTTGTGTACAATTATGTTCACCATCATAGTTGACATCTATGCTTTTGTACTGGTTTTGGCTGGAATAGATTTAATTTTCTTCACAGTAGCTTGTATGGGGCTGTGCTTTGGATTTGTGATGAAAACAGTGTTGATAATACAGGGATGTTTTAGTTATTGCTGAGCAGTGCTGACACAGAGTCAAGGGCTTTTCTGCTTCTCACTGCCAGCGAGTAGGCTGGGGGTGCATGAGAAGTTGGGAGGGGACACAGCTGGGACAGCTGACCCCAACTGACCAAAAGGATATTCCATACCATATGACATCATGTTCAGCAATAAAAAGCTGGAAGAAGAAGGAAGGGGGCACATTCATAGTTGTGGCATTTGTCTTCCCAAGTAACCGTTACATGTGATGGATCCCCGCTTTCCTGGAGATGGCTGAACACCTGCCTGCCCATGGGAAGTAGTGAATGAATTCCTTGTTTTGCTTTGCTTGCATGTGCAACTTTTGCCTTACTTATTAAACTGTCTTTATCTCAACCCACAAGTTTTTGTACTTTTACCCTGCCAATTCTTTCCTCATCCCACTGTGGGGAGAGTGAGCAAGTGGCTGTGTGGGTCTGAGCTGCCTGCCAGGATTAAACCACTACAGCTTCTTAAACTATCTATAAATCACTTCTCTTGTTGATTTGCTTGCTGCTGTTAGTATAGTTAAAGTTTTTGCTGCTTTTTTTTTTTTCCTTCCCCAGTTTGTTTATAATTTCATGTCCTTTATTATTTGTTCTGTGAATTTCTTCCAGGTTAACTATTAGCAGCCATAGCTATTTTGCTGCTGAGAGTACGCCTTTCTTCTTGACTTATTATCCTGCTTAGGGTTATCTAAGGTGACATACATCCTGTTTATCTTCATCCTTTTAAAATTTTGTTGTCAACAAGAAGGAGAAAGATTCTACCAAGGAGTAATAAACCTTATGCCGTGGTAGGTTCTATATCACTGGGGTAAATCACCTTCTGGAAATACCTTTCTTTCCATCAGTTACCAGGAGAGCTCAGAATGACTAACTGCTTAACTTTAGATAGACAAAATATCTAACTTTTTGGTGGCAAGGTAAGACAGGTAAGATGGTGGCGACCGACAGTGTCTAAAGGACACTGGTTTTATCTCCTTCTAAACAACCTCTTTTTATTTTTTTCAAAGTTCCCCTCTTAAGTTGCCTTTTTGATTTTGTTTGCAATGTGTCACAGAAGGATACTGAGTGTAATTATACTGCAAATGTTGCCTTAATAACTAACTTTTGTTGAATGTAGTACGATATACCTGATCTAACTGTTGCCATCTAAAGATGAAGAACTGGGAAGGAAAGCAAGTCTCTTCAAACCTGTTCCAGCACTCTGCAACCCTCTGTACCATAAATCACTTATGGTTCTTACCTTACTATCTAGAAACTAGAGGTTGAAATTAGATGGTTAAGGCAACCATTATGTACTACGTCTGTGTTTTAAACATAGTAGAGGTCTGTATTTTAGACATAGTAGAGGTAAACCACCTATTTCTTTCCAGAAATTAGTAGCAGTGCCTTGAGGAAGAGTACCTGGTTGAACTTGGATCCAGTCAAAGACAGGGCATACCATTTAATAATACCTCCCTCTATGCTTTTCCTTGAGTGTAAAATTCCTTAGCAGCTTCAAAGTCTTTGGCTGGTGTTGCAGTACACAGCATACTAAAAAATATTTCACTAGGAAAAGACTATTTCAACTCCTTTGTGAATACTATAAAAAATCCTAGGCTCATACCACATAAACTCAAATGTATCTAGCACCTGCAGACTGAATGAGTTTGTAAGAGTTCTCCATCAGCGTCACTGTCATTCACCTGTGCTATGTATGCAATTTATTTCAAAATCTTTTTTATAAAAATTCTGGCCCAAAATATTATGATTCTTTCCGAGGTAAGAAAACATAAAAAATAATTATGATTCAATATTGAGTGAGTGTCCAGGAGAACCTTGTCCTATGAACTAACTTATGCTGCCATTGTGATTACGCAGAAAAACTGCCACCAACTGTAGTTATTTGGTGAAAGTGTAAGAAAATATACAAGTAATGTAATAAAAATTAGTCAAAAGGAAGCATAAAATTAAATACAAAGCTTTTACTACAACTTGGAAGTTTAGCAGGTATATGGATAGTAGTATCTTTTGAAAGGTGATGTAAATTTTTAGTTTTCTTTCTGCCAGCATCTCTCTTTTATGGCACTTTATTGTCATAACTAATGGTTAGTGCTTCAAAAGTTTTTCCTTGAATTATCACCATGTAAACAATTTTGTCACAATTTGGAAGGTACTGTGCATCTTCTTTGGTTTAAAAAATTTTGATATAGTTGAATAAATAACTGTACTTTGATGGGGAAAAAAATGAAATCCACATAGTTAATACTTAAAATTCTTTCTTAAAATGGCTGCATTATTTTGAGAATAAATAACAGCTGTATCTGTTTTATAAGCATTCATTTGGCATCACTGCCCACAGAAGGGCTTTTACTTTCCAGACCAATTTTGAGCTTTGTCAAAAGTGCAATTTATTTTTTGGTTGTTAGATAAGTCTTTGCTTGTTGATACAATCACGGAGTGCTGTACTTTCAAACTGAAAGAATGTATGCAACAGTGGAATGCAGCAGAATCCTCAGATTCAGGCATCGGAGGCAGGGATAAGTCTACACCTATAGTAAAATCTTGGATATTTTAGTTTCTGGCAGTGGTGAAAATGATATTGTTTTCAGTATTTGCTGTCTGTCAGTATGTGACAGAGCTTCACACTTTCTGAGGGTTTACAGTGACAGAAAGAGCTAATGGAAAGTTTTCTGAGTGGGAAAGAATTGCCTTAAGTCTGTCTAAACTGGCCGTGCATTTTCTGCAGGAACAAAAAAGCATTAAGTCTTGAACTTCTCTACCTACAGGTCCCCACGTAAAGACCTAGGAAATCTTAAAGTGATAGTAGGATTGTGTTCAAGCTGAGGTTTTAAGCTCCCTGAAGCAAAGCTTAACCTCTGCCTTGGTAATGGCCACAGCACACATCTGAATACATATGAAAATCATAGTATACCAAAAGCATGGAAAAAATTTGAATAAGCATAGTATAAATCTGGAAAAGAACTTGAAGTAGTACATGTGGTTGTAATCTTTTTTTTTTTTTTTTCTTGCATGCTGAACCTCTTTGTTTTGAATATCTGTTCTTGTGTACAGAGAGGCAATTATTTTTGTTATTTGGCTTTGCCTCTTACTCTCGTGGTAAGGACTTACACACTGTGCTGTCTCCTGGAGCCTTTTTATTTTATTTTTTAATTTTAATTAGTTTAAAGTGACTGATCAATCTGTCTTACTAGCATAACATTTTCCTCACTGTAAACAGTGATTTCTGAAGACAAATCAAGAATACTAAGTAGCTATCTAGTGAAATCACCTAGCAAATCAGACTTAGAAATAGCTTAGTCAAAATGCTCTCTCTAAATAGGGTATGTGAAGTTTCTGAACATACTTACAAATTTGAGCTCTGAGTTGGATTTGTTTGGATTTAAAGAGCTAGTTGTTCACATATTTCTGTGCTCTGTATAGACAGGTAATGCCTTTCTGCCTTTCTTACAAACCAAACATGTAATAGATTGTTTATCTTGGGCTACTTTCCCCCTTTCTTCCCACTCTACACAGTACAGTTTTATGAACTAATGTTAGATAAACTATTTTCACACATAAGTTTAGATGTGTCTAAGCACCTTGTAGCACCAGAACCAGTTTCAGAATTTTAGGGGTCATTAAAATCATTTCATCATATAAAACTATTTAAACCAATTAGTCTTTGTATATTTTAATTCCTTTCTGTGATGGATGTTACTGATAATATTTTTATAATATTAGAAACATGGGCCATATTAAGAATATACAACATGTCACTTTTGAAGCTAAAGCTAATTCTTTAAATAGCTGTCCTACATCAAGACTACAGTTATTTATGTAATAAAAAGATGTCTCATAATCCAGCTGAGTTAGTGTTGAAATTGGTTAAGTACAAGTTTCGCTTAACTGTGTTATGCTTAGCTTTGGTATTTAAAGTTAATTTGTAACAGCTAAAACACGTGCCCTTCCAATCCCTTTAATTGCTGGGCATGCTATACAAGATATCAGACATTCAATCTCTCTCCCAAACTTATACTCTCTTGCTACAGGGTAATTAATCCTTATCACACATTTTTGAAAGGTCAGGTTTTGAAGTCAGATAAGGAAAAAAAACTCAGTGAAGTGTGGTGGTTTTTTGGTTTTTTTTTTTTTCTATCTTTCTTTCTTTCTTTTAGCATTAGCAAAAAGAACATTTACTGGTTTAGAATTGCAGATACATTTAACTAATTTCTAACTGATTGTATCAAAGGCATTCCATTGTCTGATTATTCAAGTCTTCAAAGAAAAATACTATAGAGAAAAAAAGCTGTCTTTCAACCATCATTGAGCTGCTCATGCTACTAGAAGTCGGAAGTATAGTATGAGAGCAAAACCTACAAGTGCAAACATTGAAACACAGAAGTAATATATTATTCCTTTGCCCTTTAGTATTTGGATGATAAAAATCTAAGCCCAATACCAATCACCCAATATCTTGATATCCCACCTTTTCTCTTTATTCTTTTGCTTTCTGATGCATGAACTATTTCTAAAAGAGCAGAATAATTTCTTCTGACATGTCGTGCTTCATATATGTTACTAATTCAAGGGTTTCAGAAGGACTGAAGTATTTCTTTCAAAAACAAGGAGATCAAAAAGGTGGGTAAGTGCAACAAAGAGAGATGGGCCACGAGGGGAGATTACACCAGCTTTTATTTTGGTGGCCAAGTTGTTAATAAAGTCAACATTGTGAAGAAGTTAAGTTTAAAGTGTGTGCAATGAAGGTACATTCTACCTAGAAAAAGGAATGTAACTACTGTTTATGACTTTTACAAGAGGCCATATGCAAAAAAAATTCTAACATTTAAACTGAAATCTGAACTTTAAAGCAAACCAAAACCCAATTTTCCTTGTAAATAGTCTCCATCCCCTCTAATAGTCAGACTCTACCAGTAAACAAAACATAACAGAACTCTGTAAGGGAGCATTGGTTTGCAAGTAAAGAATAACTTGAAATTTTGGAAGTATTGTAATCAGCAGAACTGCATTTACCGTAGGGGAACTATAACAATATGTCAAATAAAAAATGGAGGAGTGCAGTGTTTCTGATATAAAAGAGAGGATGATGACAAGGTTGCTGTGATTACAAGACAAAACAGTTTATAAAACAAGCTTATTGACATTGAAGATATATTTAGAGAGCTACTTATACAGAAATAGGAAAGGTTAGATGGAAAGCATGCTATCATATATAAAAGTGCACAAGATTTTATGTAATGACACTCTGCCTCTAAAATAGTATTCTAGTCAATTTATCTCAATACTCAGATTTACTGAATTGATATAACAGATCAACAGTGACCATGGATAAGGTGAATCAGATAATACAGAGAATCTGTTAGTTGTTTTATACACGTGTGGTTTCAATATTTTTGCTTTTGTAAATATTTGGTAGGAATGTCAGGACAGTTTCTTGATACACAATGCAAAATATAATATTTCCTACTTTTGTAGTGGGAAAAAAAACAATCCAGCCCTCCCAGCCCCTTCCCAGACCCCACCCCCCCAATAATTTGTTTATTTGATATATAAGAAGTGACCAAACTCTTCTTAATTACAAGAGTGCAAACCCCCTTTACCTGCATTTACTCTCAATGGACCCTCCCATGTATAATGTAATTGGAAAAAATAGTGTTATAGAAATGTATAATCTTCTTTAGGAAAAGTAGTCAAAATTTTGTTTTAATTAGTTGCAGATCTATTCCTTTCCCTATCGACTTGAAACAGAAAATAATACTTTCTGTTGTGGAAGGCTAGCACAAGTGTAGTTGACCTAAATATAATTAATGAGCATTTAAGTGAAGAAGGCATTAAAGATGAAGCTTGTTGATGACAGAAAACATTTGTTGCAGGTTAATAATCTTCCTTTGATTGGGTTATTGATGCTATTCCCAAGATGTGAGCATGGCAATTTACAGGAAAATTAATACTTCTTTGTTTCCACTCTTAAATAGTAGTACGTCATGACATAACAAAAGAAGATATGCCACCTAAGTAATTTAGTTGCAGCTCCATTCCTATGAATCACAGCCAAGTAATTAATCTTTTACCTAGGAGACAGTACTAGTGATATTAATAAAACATGGGAACAATAATCATTTTTATATAAGGAAAAGAAAGCACCTGCTTTAGGGGGGGATTAATATTTTGGCGGAAATATGGAGAAATGGAATTTTGCTATCAGTGTATCAAATGTCTCATTAATGGATATTGCTACTGTACAACAGATGCACAGATGCAGGAACTGAACCATATACAAAATTTGTAAGTGTTGCAACAATGAGATTTGTAGAAAGTTTGCTACTTTGTATGCAGCATGTACTGCATTCAGTCTAATTGGGTTTTCATGGATTTGGAGACACATTCTACAGATAGGAATGCATCTGTTTTCCCCAAGACACACATTATTCTGATTAAATATTTGAAACTAAGATGGAGTGATTTCATGTGTTAGTTTTGATTATGCTGGTTGGTTCAATGAAAAAAAAAAAAATTGTCTCTTATAAATGTTTCAAAAATCTGAAGTGGCATGACTTTGTGATTAAAATTGTTCAATTAGCATTTCCTGAAATAGTAGGAATTAGCCAAAGAACAGAATTACTCTAAGAATTTTCTGAAAGTTTTACACTAAAAAAAGTGGGGTTTTACATTTGTGCTTTTTTTGCTTTTTTTTTTCCCTTTTTTTCTTTTTTTACATACCTGTATCAGAAGGAGACCAAAGTACTTAATTCTGTCTCTATAAGTGAGGTAAATTTTCTTGTTATTTTACAATATGTGTTGATTTCTAAAATGTGGCTGTATTCTTTTTAC